>NC_138132.1:63467058-63614558 GCF_964188305.1 Podarcis bocagei | reverse complement strand
CTATCATTATGATTAGAGATAATTTGATAACTTTCATAATGTTTGCGATTTCCTTTAGCCTTTGTTCCATAGCAAATTCTTTGATTATTATTATTTTTTAAAGGAGACAAAACCAAACCAAACAACCGATAAGCAAAATGTGCATCTTGCAGAAAATACCCTCGACTATTAAGAACAGAGTGGTTGTGGGTCTGTGTATTTATTTATTCCATAAGCACCATGCCCATGGATGTGTTCTGCAGAAGTTACTTATTCGGAGATGTTTAGATAATGCCAGCATTGTACCTCCCAACTTTGTTTTGTCACTTCACAGAAGAAAAGGGCACATTTTCATGTGTTATATTAATAATTTCAGATTAAAACATAATCACAGCTTGTAGTTTGTAGGTAGCACTAATTACAGGGTCCTGTTGTTCGTTTTACCCCAGGTTTTTCCCTTCTGAGTCAAAAAAGAATATATATATATATATATATATATATATATATATATATATATATATATATATGCAGGTTTTGGTGTCTTCGGGTGTCTTCCCGTGTAAGAGTTGGGGTGTCTAGGCGACGTTTCGACGAGGTCTCACTCGTCATCTTCAGGCTGGTGCTTTCGGCTTCTTGTTACTAGAACAGAGCTCTGCATTCCTGTACCCGTGAAAATCTACGAAAGCAAATATATATATATATATATATATATATATATATTTGCTTTCGTAGATTTTCACGGGTACAGGAATGTAGGTTTTGGTGTCTTCGGGTGTCTTCCCGTGTAAGAGTTGGGGTGTCTAGGCGACGTTTCGACGAGGTCTCACTCGTCATCTTCAGGCTGGTGCTTTCGGCTTCTTGTTACTGGAACAGAGCAGGATCTCAGTGTTTGAGTTCCTATAAATACTGTTGAGGGGGTGTGGTGCAGAGAAGAAGTTCCCAGGTTATTGTGCCTTTTCTTCTTTTGTTCCTTAATTACTTGGGGGATATCTTGAGTGATATCTTGAGTGATATTCTGAGTACCACTTAGGTGGGTCATTAAGTGTGGATATATATATATATATATATCTGTTAGTTCCACTATTTTACCACTGAAGTATGTCCATCGCATTTCTGTTGTTCATGTTTACTTAAGGATTTGGAAGACTGCAATAGGGTTTCTTCATTTTTCTTAAAAAGCAACCATGCAGGTTCTGAATTAAAAGAATAAGGCACATCCTTTAATGTGTTTTTCATGTATACTTAGAAATGAGTTCTCATTGAGTTCAGTGGTGCTTACTCCCAAGTAAGTGACTCTAGAACTGTAGCTGATAGCTGCAATTCTTTACTGACTTACCCGACAGCAAGCCGCATTAAATTCAGTGGTGCTTACTTTTGAGTGATCATTCGTGAGAGCATAAGAGCCTGGCTGCAGAACCAGGCCATTGGCCAACCTAGTCCAGCATCCTGATATCACAGTGGCCAACCAGATGCCCCAATGAGAAACCCTTACAAGCAGGAGCCGAGCACAAAAGCAACACTCTCCCAATCCTGTGGTTTCCAGCAACTAGCATTCAGAAGCATGGCTGCTGCCGGCTGTGAAATTCATAGGAGAAGAGTTTGGATTTGATATCCCGCTTTATCACTACCTGAAGGAGTCTCAAAGCGGCTAACATTCTCCTTTCCCTTCCTCCCCCACAACAAACACTCTGTGAGGTGAGTGGGGCTGAGAGACTTCAAAGAAGTGTGACTGGCCCAAGGTCACCCAGCAGCTGCATGTGGAGGAGCGGAGATACGAACCCGGTTCCCCAGATTATGAGTCTAACCACTACACCACACCAGCTCCCGTCAGTTGCCAAATCAATTAAAAACACATTCATCAACTAATATTTGCAGCATATTTTAGAAAAAAATAAAAGATATACACACTCTCACACAGAGAGAGATATTTCTTGAAACAAAGTCAATTGATGCCAATGTTTTAATTTCCCCCTTTTCTATCCTACCTTCAACCCAAGGAATTAAATCTAGCATAGATGATTCCTTCTCCTCCATTTTTTAACCTCGCAACAAGGCTAGGACAGAGTGACAGCCCCAAGGCTGGTCAGAGAGCCTTGTGGCCAAGTGAAGATTTGAACCTGGATCTTCCCTGTCCTACTTAAACCCTGCTGTACATCAGCTGATTAATCAGTTGGACCACATGCAATTGCTTGACTGATTGCACCTTTATCTATTTCAGCAATGCTCTGAAGTCATGCACTGCACACAATTGAAACGGAAGCTCTACCTGATGGCTTACAAAGTAATACAGATGGATAACCAGATGGATAACCAGGCTTCGCTGCGTCTCATGTGATTTCAGGCACAATTTCAGCTGATACCATTACCACTTCTGCGTCAGTGGTAGGGCAGGCAGGGTACCTGTGGAACTGCCACCTTGGTGGTCTTCTGACATCTCTGAGTGCAGAAAGAAGAAGAGAAGAGAAGAAGAGTTTGGATTTGATATCCCGCCTTTCACTCCCCTTCAGGAGTCTCAAAGCGGCTAACATTCTCCTTTCCCTTCCTCCCCCACAACAAACACTCTGTGAGGTGAGTGGGGCTGAGAGACTTCACAGAAGTGTGACTGGCCCAAGATCACCCAGCAGTTGCATGTGGAGGAGCGGAGACACGAACCCGGTTCCCCAGATTACGTGACTACCGCTCTTAACCACTACACCACACTGGCTCTGAAAATCTGTTGGGGTCCTCCAGCTCCCATCATTCCTCACCATATGCCACACTGGCTGTGACTGATGGCAGTCAGAGTGCTCTGGAGGTCCACAGATTCTCCCACTCTGGCTCTAAGGTAAGGGGAACCAAGGTGGAGTGGACAGAAACACAGGAGAAGAAGGAAGCCACCCTGCATCTGGCAGGTCATTGTGAGGATGCACAGGAAGAAAGACAGGCAATGTCTACTTGGTCCATCGAGCTCCCTATTGTCCACACAGACTGGCAGCAGCTCTCCGATGTTTCAGGCACAGTTCTGTGCCAGGCCAAGCTGGAGATGCCAATGAAGATCCAGCCTGGGGCCTTCTGCATGCAAAGCAGATCCTCTACCACCGGCCTCGTCTGCAAAGACCTATAGGAACAGAGGAAGCTGCCTTATACAGAGTCATACCAACGCTCCATTTATCTCAGTGCTGGCTGAGGATTTCAGAGAGGGGGTTTCGCCTAGCCTCACCTGGAGAGAGGCCATTGGGGATTGAACCTGGGACCTTCTGCATGCAAAGTAGATGCTCTGACTGCTGCGTTTGCAGCCATTCTCCAAGTGCTGGACGAGCTGGTTTTCGCTCTGGCCCAGCAGGACTCTTCTTACATTATTAGCCATCTGTTTTAGATGTGTAAAGAAAATATGTAAGAATGGGGATTGTAGGGAAAGACCTGCCAAAAAAGTTGAAAAACATCTTCATGTATGCGACAATGGCCGCGAGAGTTCTGGTAGCACAAGGATGGAAGACTGGAGAAACCCCAACTAAAGAATCGTGGCAAGAAAAATTGATGGACTATGCAGAACTGGCAAAACTGACATATAAGCTATGGGACAAGGATAACTGTGACTTTAAGGATGAATGGGAACCCTTTACAAAGTATCTGAAGACGCAACAAAGCGAACTGGACTCCTTGGCAGGTTTTGAATAAACATTCACAAACTTTTTATTGACAATAATCAGCTAAATAGTTTGAGGATCTACACAACTTTGTAACATGCAGAAAACAGCATTCCTAGAGAAACCAAAGACTGGAACTGAGGGAAGTCGGGGGGTGGGTGGGTTTTGTGTGAGAGGGGGAGGGAGGAAAAATGGGGGGGGGGACAAGGATGATATGTTTTTGGATAATATGTCCTGTTATAATTTTGAATTTAAAAAAATATGTTAGAAAAGCCTACTGAATCAAGACCATCTAGTTCAGTATCCTGTCCCCAAGGTGGCCAACCAGATGCCTGCAGGAAGCCAGCAAGCAGGAATCAAACACAAGAGCCCTCTCCCCTCCTGCGGTTCCCATCAAGTTGTATTCAGAAGCAACTGTGGAGGCAGATCATAACCATCCTGGCTAGTAGCCATCGTTAGCCTTCTCCTCCCCAAATCTGTCTAATCCCCTTTTAAAGCCATCCAAGTTGGCGGCCGTCACTGCCGCCATGGGAGCACGTTCCTTAGATACAACAGAGTGAGGTTTGCCTTTCCTGAAACATTTCACTTTCTACTCTCGTCTACTGGCCTGTTTGCTTGTTTGCATTCTTTCTCACAGATGGTGCATGTGTGCGTGCAATATATAGAAATGCTCCGTTTTTTATTTTTTTCTACAAAGGTAGAAGAATTCTCCAACCAGGAAAGGTAGTTCAAAGATAAATGTGACTGTCCCCCCCCCCATTCTTATCCCGTCTTTCCTGCAGCGCTGCATCCAAGCCATGCTTTATAGGTGACTGCATACATCAGGGAGCGCTCTAAGTGTGTCTTTACAAGTATCCCGAACGCTGTTTGAGTATGGAAATTGCCGACAAAAGAAATTAAGAGCAGGAACCCCATGATTAGACTAATGCATTGATCAAGTCAATTCTTCTCTGTTTCACTGCCAACACACCACATATAAAAGCGTCATTAAAGAAACTTTGCTGTCTCTCTTACTAATGGTCTACAATTTGAGCAAGCCCGGATGATTGACAGGCTTTGCCAGGGCTGCCTGTGTTGTCTGAAAAAGCCACATCAGATCAGCGGAAGCTTTAAGCAAAGCATAAATTATAGATACACGTCTGTTTCTTTGATGATGTGAGACTGTTAGGTGCGTCCCACTTCCATCACACAAAAGAACTGCACTTTCATGCCGCTTTTTCACTTTGTCACATCACATTTGGAAAAACAACAGTGAAAACATAAATGTTCTCTCTCTCTCTCTCTCTCTCTCTCTCTCTCTCTCTCTCTCTCTCTCTCTCTCTCTCTCTTAACAAACAGCCTGTTCAAATCCAGCCTTAAAAGTTCTCCTTCCCTCCCTCTCCCCCACCACACCACACACACCTCCCCCCCATCGGAATTAATTAAACATAAAATGAGTGTTAAATTTCAAAGTTCAATGCAGCAAGGATTATGGTGGGGATTTTTAGTATCTATTTGTCACTGTTCGATGTGGCTTTGCGCGGCAAAGCCACTGAGATGGAATATTTGGAGCATTAAGACCACCTTGGAATCAAAGATGTTTGGGAAAGTAGTAAAGAACAACAGCAAAAAATGACATTTTTTTGCTCTGTAAATTTTATTGCTGAAAGGTGATACAATTTCCTGTTTGCTTGGGGCATGCGGGGGGGGGGGAATGGGACGGGGGGAGGCGATAAACCCTGCAGGAGTTTCTTTGCAGAGCTGCAATAAATGACATATCTAAGATGCAACAGAAAGTGCACACACATGGATCTTACTCTGCGTACAATGCAACTGAGGGGTTTTTTCTCTCTCTCACCGTAAGGTCCCCTCTTAATTTTTCAGTGAACAATACAGCAGGCTTGCAGGCAGCGTTGCTAATGGAATTGTGCCACTTCTCCCCCCCCCCCCGCTGAAAACAATCTGTATTTGGGTTGATGTCAAATCACACACACACACACACACACAAATAGAAGATTGGTGAAAAGAAATTTTCACCATTATTTATTTCCCTGCAGAAGGGTTTCTATATGCAACTGACCATGGGCAAATTGAATCTTTGACATAGCTACACATGTCAAAATTCTGGCACAAAATAAAAAAGTATATTGTTTGGCTACATCCAAGTGTTGCCAGCTGCTCCTGCGCTGCTACCAATATAAAGCTTAAAATGTTTTAATAATATCTTAATAGCTTCCCCACCCCCACCCCCACCCCCTTTCCAAAGAGTACTTTGCTAATGGGCAATTTTGCTTTCACGGAATAGCGCTTTCTGCTGCCCTTTTTGCAAAAGGCTCATCCCGTATCACTTCTTTAAGAGATCAGACGTTTTCTTTTCCCTGAAGGTTGAAAAGATCTGTAAGTTGACATAATTCTGTGCAAGTCGCTCTGGCAGTGTAACATAAGATGGTCCATATTCCCTCCAGACTTTGGCCTCTGTAACTGTGCCCATCACTCACTTAACTTCACCTTATCTTTAAATAAGTTTAACCAAAAGGGACTTGTTCAAGTCGCCACCTCTTGAGTGATCTGAATCATTTATGTGATCTTCATATGCGCTTGTTAAGCTCTATCCAGCTGGCCTGTGTATAGTCGTCTTTGGTACACCCGACACTGCTGCATTGGAATTAAAGCAACAAGAATATGACACTATTGTGTTTACCTTCTAGGGAAATGAACAATTCTCACTGCCTGCCCCCCTCTCCACTAGGAATGGGCAAATCTATCCATTTGAGTTTCTCTACGTTTCTCATTTTTCCAACCTCCACATTTCCACATCAGTTTGCAATCCAAAACGTCACTCAATTCCTTGATCTCCCATTTGTTGAGTTTTGTTTTCTGACAATGATGAGAAACCCTCCCTGCAGTTCTTCTGATGGACTAAACACTTTTGGCCTTTAGCTTAAAAATGCATGGATTACTTACTTTGGTCTTCCAGGTGGCTGTTTCTAAGCCCTATCTACGCCCTTGTTGCTTCCATTTTTATATTACTTCTGTGTTTGTTGTTGTTGTTTAGTCGTTTAGTCGTGTCCGACTCTTCGTGACCCCATGGACCAGAGCACGCCAGGCACTTCTGTCCTCCACTGCCTCCCGCAGTTTGATCAAACTCATGCTGGTAGCTTCAAGAACACCATCCAACCATCTCATCCTCTGTCGTCCCCTTCTCCTTGTTCCCTCCATCTTTCCCAGCATCAGGGTCTTTTCCAGGGAGTCTTCTCTTCTCATGAGGTGGCCAAAGTATTGGAGCCTCAGCTTCGCGATCTGTCCTTCCAGTGAGCACTCAGGGCTGATTTCCTTCAGAATGGATAGGTTTGATCTTCTTGCAGTCCATGGGACTCTCAAGAGTCTCCTCCAGCACCATAATTCAAAAGCATCAATTCTTCGGCGATCAGCCTTTACTTCTGTACAGGGATATTTTTCCTTCAGCTGGAGCTCACTGGAGCTCATCTCTGGCACCTCTCAAGTAGGCGCTATTGCCGTTCTAAGAGAACAAGGGAGAAATTCATGGTGAGCTCTGGCACCTCTTTTTCTAGAAAAAAAATAGCATTGTTTCTGTACATTAAGAAGTAGTACCAGGACCAAGTTCACAATCAAAGTCTTGTTATGCATATTGTGTTTGTTGTTGTGTATTTCTTATCTGTGTGGAAAAAAATGCAATAAAAATCTTTTTTTTTTAAAAAAAAAAAAAGAAGAGTCATTGGAAAGCTGAATCAGAACCACCTATGGGGACCCAGATTAATTTTGTGGGGGACATAGCTCTCTCGGAGAAGGAGAGCCACCAGGCAGTGTGAAAAATGGATAGGTTTGAGAAGAATTTGGTTTTCATTCTTTGTTTCATAAATAAGAGGCAGCATACCTTACACCCCATGGACTCTCAAGCTCCTATGTGAAAAGGGAGCTCACTTAAGGTGGAGTAATGCATGAGGCATAGGATTTGTGCTTTAACTCCAAATGCATGAGAGGAGAGCACTCATAATATCACACTGGTGGATACTTTCCTTGCTTCTGCACTGTGATTTGCTTTGTACAAACTCATAACTGAAACAATGGGGGGGGGATCTTTTTTAAAAGTGTGTTCATGAAAATTCATCATTATAGTTTAATTTTCTCAAAATATGCAAATTTTTGAATGAATTTTGCCTATTGTACCATTTTTGGGTGACTATTTCCCTGATTTAATGCATTTTCTACTTTCACTTCATTTACAGAAATGCAGTAACACATTACTTTCAGTAATATATTCGTGCATCTACAAGCCTTAACCTAGTTTGTGAATTTTTGTAAACATCATTTGACTGTAGAACTGAATTACAAAATTCAGAGGAGGGCAAATTTTGCAGGATGACTGCATTTGGGTTTCCATATCATTTTGGAAGGTGAATTAGGCAATTTTGCCTTTAAGTGCAAACTGAATCGAAATTCCCCCCCCCATCCCTTCTGTCCCATATAGTGACAGGGTTATCTTGCAATGGATACTTTGGCAATGTTATTTTTCTAGAACCTTCTTCCTCTGCCTGACCCCCCCCCTTCCCCCTTTCTTCACTAAATCATTTTTTAAAAGAAATCCCCATCCCAAAGTACAGTGAATTCAATGCAGATCTACGAATCGCAAAGGGCTACCACAAAGATGGGGGTAATGAACTTTTCTTTGAAACAGTTCATTTTTTCAGTTAACAAATTAGCAGCAGAAATCATAGCCATTATGATTATAGGGCTTTGCGCACACACAAAAATCTATTAACTCAGTCAAGGTATTATAATAATAAACAATAATAAAAACAGCCTTTAAAATGAGTCGGAACCATGTTTTCCAGTAAATTTGTCCCAGGAGTGGCACTTAAACTTTAAGTATAATAATAACAATTAAAAATGCAGTCCTCTTATGCTGCAAATTTTCTAAAGAATGATCCCAATAAAAGATTTCAACTGTATATAGAGATTGCTCAAATTATCGTTGGAAAGGACTGCTTCCTGCAATTTTAAGATGCAAGGCATTTTGTTTTATTTATTTATTTATTTTTAAAAACAATCTCTTATCTACTGGGTA
This sequence comes from Podarcis bocagei, assembly GCF_964188305.1. Classification (NCBI taxonomy): domain Eukaryota; kingdom Metazoa; phylum Chordata; class Lepidosauria; order Squamata; family Lacertidae; genus Podarcis; species Podarcis bocagei. Next base: position 63,605,888 of record NC_138132.1, on the reverse strand, counting down.
TCGTTTTGGCTTTTAGGAGGCAGAAGCTTAATTGACCAATATCAAATTAGGCCAGAACTCAAGAGTGAAAACACCAATGTATTGCAGAAGTGTTTGCCAAAGAATCCTTTGTTTGTGAGCTTCATAAAATGGAAGTTATCGTGCCTGCTGCAGATTCTGTGGAAGCCTATAGCTCCCAGGAAACAAGAGCAGATATCGTTCTATCGCCCAGGAAAAGGATGTATGAGATGTTGCCATATCTTGAAGCAAAGGGGTGACAAAAGAAATATAGCAAGTGGCAATTCTGTTTTTTAAAAAATATCTACTTTGTGGTTTAAACTTCCAAAGTGGTCAGAATTCCAAGGGTGGTTTAACAGTTAATTCCTCTTCCCAGGGAACTCTGGGAATTGCAGCTCTGTGAAGGGCATTGGGAAGTCTCCTCAATACTCTCTGTGCCCTTAGCAAACTACAGCTCCCAGAATTCTTTGGGGAAAGCCATGGCTGTTTAAAGTAATAGAACAGTGCTTTAGATATAGGCTTAGGCTGTGCATGTGGCCTCACAAAATGGTTGAGAAGCTCTGAGGTGACCGGGAAGCAAGTTGTGAAATTAGCCAGATTTGACAAGTCCAAGTTCACTGCTACAGCTTCCCAAGACTTGTGCGTTCATGGATAAGAGCCAGAGAGCCAGTGTTGGTCACGGTATCCTCCTGAACCATCTAGGAGGGCAGGGAGTTGGGGTCACTGTTGTGCAGTGGTTCTCCTCCTTCCTCCTGGGTTGTGTCCAGAAAGTAGTGGTACCTCAGGTCTCCATCCTCTCATGCTTTTTAGCATCTATATTAAACCACTGGGAGAGAACATCAGTGGGGTTGGGCTGGGTGTTGACCAATTAGTGGATTAGACCCAGCTCTACATCTCATTTAAATTGGAACCAGTGAAGGTGGTGAACATCCTGAGTGGGTGACTGGAGGCAGTTGGGGGTGGATGGTGGTGAACAGATTGATATTAAATCCTGACAAGACAGAAATATTGTTTATGGGGAACAGGGGACAGGTAGGTGTGGGGGGGGGTTGGCTGGTCCTGAATAGGGTAACTGTAGCCCTAAAGGACCAGGAGCACAGCCTGGGAGACATTCTGGACTCACAGTTGTCCATGGAGGCACAGGTCAGTTCTGTATCCAGGACAACTGTCTACAGCTCCATCTGGTACATTGGCTAAGACCCTACCTGCCCATGCACTGTCTCGTCAGAGTGGTACATGCTCTGGTTATCTCCTGCTTGGGCTACTGCAATGATCTCTAGCTGGGCTACCATTGAAGGTGGCTGAGAAACTACAACTGATCCACAATGCAGCTGCCAGACTGATGACTGGGAGTGGCCGGCAGGACCATATAACACTGGTTCTAAAAGATCTAGTTTGGTTCCCAGTACATTTCTGAGCACAATTCAAAGTGTTGCTGCTGACTTTTAAAGACCTAAACAGCCTTAGCCTGGTATACATGGAGGTGTGTCTCAACGCCCATTGCTTAGCCCAGACACTGAGATCCAGCGCCGAGAGCCTTCTGCTTCTTCCCTCATTGCAAGAAGTGAGATTACAGTAAACTAGGCAGAGGGCCTTCTCAGTAGTCATGCCCACCCTGTGGAATGCCCTCTTGGCAGATATCAAGTAAATAAACAACACATTTATTTTTTGTTAATTAGAGACCCTGGCACCTTTGTTTGGGGGAAATGGGCCTTTGCATAACTAAAGAGTTGACCAAGTAGAGGTGATTTGTTGCCATAGCAGAAAAATGGCATTTGGTCTGGGCGGATGCTTGGAAATGTCAGCATAACATATACCACAACCTGAAGATTCAAATAAGCCTTATGGAGCCAAAAACAATACATTAATTTGCCATAAACACTGACAAAAGCATTTAAGTCAGAGGGGGTGAGAGCATTTGTTCCAAGGAGGACTTCAGGGTGTTGGAACACCCCAAATGTGTACATCAATGCAAATTGGGGGGGGGGGGTCCCTGCCATCCCAGTGTTCTTCATAGGGCTAGGGACAGATAGCAGAAAGCTGAGATGAAATATAGAGACAAGGATAGTTGGAAGATGATGGAGGAAAAAAAGAGTAGAGCTGAAAAAGAGAATAAAGAAGAGAAGTGAGGCTCAATCTGCCACAGCACATAATCTATGATTAACCTAAACACTGAACAATTTTTGAGGGTTTTGTGGGGGTCTTATGGTCCTGATTTTTTGAAATCTCAAGGGATGATTAGCGTCAGTCTTCATCACTTGGGCACCTCCACTATCCAAATCAGTGATGAAAAGATAACACCCTGAATGTAAATCTTGAACTAGGGTGTTGTAACAATGTATGAATCATTCATGCGAAGAAGATTGTATTCCCCCTCCCTTCTAAATATAATGCCAATGATTTTGTAAGTTCAGGAATGTGCTGGGATTGTACAGCTGTTTGTGGAAGAAGTCGAGAAACCATAGAATGTGAAAATGCAGTGCTTATTTTCTCCCTTTCTTACCACCACCCCTTCCAACACTTTCCCCTTTCTTCTGAATCAAATGAAGAAGCAGGGCCATCTGAAAAAATGTAGCTTATATGTTTACAGGAAGCAATACTTGTTTCTGGCTGCCAGAAGGCCAAACGAGTTTTCTCAAGTTGCTCGGCTTGGTAGCAAAAGTTCCTGTTCTACATCCCAGAACTTAAAGAGTCAAAAGTGGGAAGCCATCCTGACTAAGATACTAGATGCCTTTCCAACCTTCTCTTATATTTGGGTCATTTTAATTGATCCCAGCAGATTCCTCCACTGCTTGGGCTCCCTCAGTAAGCCCACGGTGAATCATCACCTGGAGATACTCGACTCCTTTTCTAGCAGCTCAGACAAACCCTTTGGGAAGGAAACTGCTCCTCTCTTCACTCAAGGGAAGATTATTTAACTTCCTCCTTGCTGAGTAGCACCTCCAGAGGAGAATTGAGCAGGTTCATAGTTCTTCTTCATTATATTTCTCGCCTCTTCCTCGCTAAAGGAAGATTCTGATGTTCACTGAAACACTACATGGCTCAAAACATATTATTGTGGATGCTAGCTGCCTATTCCTCTGTTAAGCTAATAGTCCAGGATGGTTCATTGATAGTTCATCAATGGGAGCTAATGAGAGAGTCTCTTGATGGTTGGACATCTCGCTGGACTGTTTCGAATGAGATAGCCATCAGGGCTAAAAGAAAGTGAAACCTTCTCCAGCAGGTTGATAAGACAGAGGTGGATGTATGGGAAGCAAGAGCTGGTGAGTTTGTGGTGACAGAGGTTTGGGTTTTTAGCAGTGTTATTTTTCTAGAAAAAGAGGTGCTTGAACTCACCATGAGTACCTCCCTTGTTCTCTTATAATGGCAATGGTGCCCACCTGAGAGGTGCCAGAACTGAGTTCCAGCTGGGAAAAAAGCCCTGGTTTTTAGCTAAAGGCTGGGAGCTTTGTTTGTTTGTTTTTGTTTTTTGTGGTAGTGGGGGTATTGCTTCCTTAGAATACGTAAGGCAGCTTAGACCAAAGCAATGCAATACAAAATCAGGGGTGAGGGGAGATGCAATCTAAAGCAAATAAAAATGCAATCTCCTCCCAGAAAAGCTGAACAAAACAGCTGCTACAAGTCTCGAGTGGGTTGATAAGTTTGGTGTATTTTGGGGAAAATAAGAGGGTGGCTATGGGACATAGGTGGTGCTGTGGGTTAAACCACAGAGCCTAGGACTTGCCAATCAGAACGTCGGCGTTTCGAATCCCGCGACGGGATGAGCTCCCGTTGCTCGGTCCCTGCTCCTGCCAACCTAGCAGTTTGAAAGCACATCAAAGTGCAAGTAGATAAATAGGTACCGCTCCGGTGGGAAGGTAAATGGCATTTCCATGCGCTGCTCTGGTTCGCCAGAAGCGGCTTAGTCATGCTGGCCACATGACCCGGAAGCTGTACGCCGGTTCCCTCGGCCAGTAAAGCGAGATGAGCGCCGCAACCCCAGAGTCGGTCATGACTGGACCTAATGGTCAGGGGTCCCTTTACCTTTAAGAGGGTGGCTAGATCCAGCTGCCTGGTAGGTGTTAGGACAGGCATCAGCTGTGGACCCTACAAGGTTTAAGAATGCCAGGATCGGACACCAACTCAGGTGGAAAGTGATCAGGTCTTTTGGCATCTAAAGCAAATTTCTTCCTAAATAAGTAGCTTTGTCGACAGAATAATTTACAGCTTCTCCACCTCCCTTGATTACAGTTTTGTTTGTTTGTTTAAGTTTTATATTGCCCGTGCCTCCCGTGTGCCTTTTGCAAAAATAAAAAATAAATCAATGGAGGAATAGAGGCCCTTTTAACATTGTGCATTGCTAAACAATTGTATTCACTTTCAGAAACTTCTTTTCATTTTCTCTTGAAAGGAGACCTAGGCTAAATACCAAAAAATTCCTTCACTGCCTAGCATGGCTGAGTGCACTAAAATATAAAAACCTTGATTTAAGCTTTTTTGTATTCAAAGATCATAGGCAAGCATTCATTTGAAGGTTCAGTGGCATTTTGAAATGAGAACATCATATATAAAGATGTCAGCGGTGGAGCCTCCCATGGTGAGGTTGAAAGAAAAAGAAGAACAGAATGAATAGGAGAGTTTGCAGGTTCCAAGGAATTTTAACATCTCATTACTTAGATTACTCTACATGTAATTTTCCAATATTTCATATTATAAACTTTTGAATGGTATTGGTTAAAATTACTTAATGTCTGTCATCAAGTTCTTCTTGTTCATTATCTGCCTTAAATAAAACACTTTTTTAAAAAATAGCTGGTTTCAGTAGGTAAGCAATTTTCTGATAATGCAAATTCTCCGACATTTCCAAAGCTTGCGATGGGGGAGAAATGGAGACACACACAGAGAGAGAAAAAACCAGGGGGTTATCCAACCCTGAATATTCTTGAGCAGTCTCGTGTTCCAATACATGTCACTGATGGAGTATCAAAGGGAATAGCATTGCATTCCAAATGAACAGTCCATTTCTACAATCCCCTAGTCCTCCCTCCTTTCCACCACCTACCAGGGTTTAGCATTAGCAACCCTGGCATTATCATGAGATGCAATGCTTTGGATTGGTCTTTAATCCCGCTCATCAGTCAAATGAGCCACGTGATCAATGCATCACTGTCATAAGTTGCAGCACCCATAGATGGGTCTCCACATTTGGCCTGAGATCTATCTTGTGCGCAGTATTGATCCAGTAAAATCAAGGTCAGGGATGAGCTCACCAGTCCAACTTGTGTCATGAAATTTGTGCTTCCATCTTTCAACTCGTGCTTCTGTAGCCTGGCCAGAGAGTGGCTATAAAGACAATGCGTGTGCCGGGGGAGAAAAATATGGTTCCTTGGGTGTCTGAAATTTTAAACAATTTCTCATTGCAAGACGTGATTCATATTTTGTGACTGTCTTTAAAATGCTGAAGCTATGGTACCTGCTGCCCTTGATGACTTCAATGAAGTAGCATTTGTATGTTCTGCATTGTGTTAATCAATCAGCAAATCTCTCCCTATCCCTGCATGGCCAGCGCCATGGTAGGAAGTATTTCTGCAGAGTAAATTCAACAGAAAACAGCAAAATCTCAGAAATAAGACCTAAAAGGAATATGGTACTCTCCTAATCCCTCTGGGGGAGCAGAGCCCAGGAGTACAATGGTTCTGCAAACATGGAAGTCATTCACTGCAATCTTACGAACCAATCCCCAAGCCTTGCACTGGCCCCTGCATTGGGGGAAGGGTGTTAAGGCAATGGCAGTCCATTATTGTTTATATTTTGAATTAGATATATATGGGGGCAGCAAAATCTTTTAAAGTGCTTAGAGCCTCTAAAGGTCTTAATCCAGTCCTGCCTGGATCTGCTAACATTCAATTTCATTGGATATTCATGAGTTCTGGAGATGTCAGTGATTGGATCTGGGACCTTCTGAGTACAAAAGCTGTACCACTGAGCTTTAGCTAGTGTGGGAAGGCTGCAGGGGAATCTGTCGAAATCGCCTCCCCTTCTCTTCTACTGACAGAGGCACCAGCTGGATCAAAATCCCTTCCATGAGCCACATTCAGATTTCACCCCATGCCTGTCACAGATACAGCTGGCCAGTCGCCTTTCAAGACCTAACTTCTTAGCATGCAGGCTACTCATTGAAGGAGCAAGCCGGGTAGCTGTTCATGTCCAGTTTCTGGAGAAGCTTGAAAGCTGGAGGACATGGAGTGGGGGAGGCAAGGAAGAGGGAGTGTCTTGAAATCCATTTACATTTATTTAGCATCCCTCAGACTTTGTCGTGCTGGCCACATGACCCGGAAGCTGTACACCGGCTCCCTCAGCCAGTAAAGCGAGATGAGCACCGCAACCCCAGAGTCGTCCACGACTGGACTTAATGGTTGGGGTCCCTTTACCTTTACCTTTACCTTTAGACTGTAAAATAAAAGGATAGGGGGGACCAGAAGAAATGACGCAATGTGAAGATAAGCAGCCAGTCTTCCTTCTCAGAAACTCCAAATAAAAAAATTACTCAACCCCAACAAACCAGATGTATCCAATTAAACTTCGAGGCAATTCAGGATATTGTTTTTCCCTTCCCTCCCCCCTCCTTTTTTGGATGTTCCTCTTTTTTGAATGTAGTTCCTAAATAGTGAGGTACCTGACTATTCACCAACACCTTTTTTCCTTTTGTTGCAGCTGGATCCAAATCTCACCTATAAGTAAATGTGATGCATTGATTCAAACATATTTGTTTTAAATGTTTGCTCATCAGTATTTCGAATCACTCCAGTGGCCAGTTTTGTGTCCCCAAAGATGGATTTCTGTTCGTGTTTCTTGAACAGGGGCTTTGCACCCCAAGAGTCATGTGACCATAGAATTCCATAAGTGGTGATTCGGAAGGGACCCAAAGGGTCCTCTAGTCCACCTCCCTGTGAAGCTAGGAAAATTCATTTTGGAAAAACCATCTGTCCCTTTACTAAAAGAACTAGATCAGTTCATATTCGGATGACAGTTCATGTTCATACAAATGATCCTCAGCATATATCTATATCTATATCTATACACACACACACACATATATGCTGACATGATATATACATGGGAACATTAATTGTCAAATTTATTTCACCTAGCAAATATGATCATTAAACTTAAAGGCCCAAAGATTTTAAAGAGTAAGATCCACATGTAAGAGAATGAACTAACAACAAGAACAGACTGAACTTGAAAGTGAACTAGAAATTGTTCTAACCCGAAATGAACTGGTGTAATGTACTGGTTAGAGTGTAAGGCTAGGACCTGGGAAAGACTACGTCCCCACTTGGCCATGAAGCTTCCTGGTTGTGATGTTGGAGGTCAGTCACTGCCTCTCAGCCTAGCCTACCTCACAGGGTTGTTGTGTCAATTGAAAGAGAACCATGTATGTGCCTTTGAGCTCCTTGGAGGAAAAGGCGGGATAGAAATGCAGCAAATAAATAATAAACTTACTTCAGGTTGATTCACCCAGCAATTATGAGAGCTACTCTCAAATGTACTTCTGAGATTTTGGAACAAATTTGGTGAACTGGCCTAGTGCCTTCGAAACACTACATGGGACACTGAAGGAAGTCTCAGATTGAGGGAAGTCTCGACAGCATTTGAATTCTTATTGAGTTGGCTATCAGTGGGGGGGGGGGCAGAGAGAAAAACTTTCCTGTAATCCAAAGGAAAGGTGGGGGGTGGGGGTGGATAGCTTAGATAGATGATAGATAGATAGATGATAGATAGATAGATAGATAGATAGATAGATAGATGATAGATAGATAGATAGATAGATAGATAGATAGATAGATAGATGATAGATAGATAGATGATAGATAGATAGATACATAGATGATAGATAGATGGATGGGTGGATAGATAGATAGATAGATAGATAGATAGATAGATAGATAGATAGATAGATGATAGATAGATGATAGATAGATAGATAGATAGATAGATAGATATAGATAGATAGATAGATAGATAGATAGATAGATAGATAGATGATAGATAGATATAGATAGATAGATAGATAGATGATAGATAGATAGATAGATAGATAGATAGATAGATAGATGATAGATAGATAGATAGATAGATAGATAGATAGATAGATAGATAGATAGATAGATGATAGATGGATAGATAGAGATAGATGGATAGATGATAGATAGATAGATAGATAGATAGATAGATAGATAGATAGATAGATAGATGATAGATAGATAGATAGATAGATGATAGATAGATAGATAGATAGATGATAGATAGATAGATGATAGATAGATAGATAGATAGATAGATAGATAGATAGATAGATATAGATAGATAGATAGATAGATAGATAGATAGATAGATAGATATTTCCATCCATGCTACAATAAAATGGCTACTTGGATACTTGCCAATATATTTATCTACAGCACATGTCAAACACTAATGAGAATTTCTGAAGTAATCCCTGAAATTATAAGGGGGGGGGCACACGACACAATTATACCCATTTTGATTTTTGTTGTACATTTTGAGAATAGCTGAAATGTGTCTTTTGTTTTCCCCAAACGCCGTTCATATCTTCAGTCTTTATTCTTCCCCGAGCAATAAATTAAACTTCATCTCTGTTTATTTTCAGTAACCCCCATCTCAGTTTCCTTTGCTGTGCACGGAGGCACGGGGAGGGGGGTGCGGGAATCTCCTGCTATATAGTTCAGGAGAGCCGTCCCTGCAGCTTTGGAACTGCACCGTTTATTTTGAAAAGATTAAGCCCATTAACTGTTTGAACTTTGCCAGTTCAAATTTAGTCTTCCTGCCAAAACCATCTTAAATATTTTGAAACGCAGCCCTTTGCGAGACCACCTACAAGTTGGAAAGAGACATGTTTAAAAACATTACGAGGCTCAGAAACTTCCAGTATAGTTTCTTTTTTACATAGTGGCAAAAATAAGATTGGGGGAGGCAGGTTTCAAATTGCAACCCCCCCCAAAGAAAAAGTAATGTGAGGGCCACTCCCTAGGGCATTATCTGTCTCCCCCCCCCCATGTTGGTGTGAGACTTACCCTTTCACTCTCCTGCAGTGTGAGATGGAAGAGAAATCTCTGAGGTCTAGTGACCCATAACAGGAAGATAGGTTCTGAGGCCAGGCAGACAGCACACCCAGGTTAAGGAAGGTAGGAAGAGACAGTCTTGATGCTCAGTTGTGTTTTTATATTGTAAACTGACCTGGTATCATCCAATGAAGGGCAGGATAGATAGATAGATAGATGATAGATAGATAGATAGATAGATAGATAGATAGATAGATGATAGCTAGCTAGCTAGATGATAGATAGATAGATAGATAGATAGATAGATAGATATAGATAGATAGATAGATGATAGATAGATAGATAGATAGATAGATAGATAGATAGATGATAGATAGATAGATAGATGATAGATAGATAGATAGATAGATAGATATAGAGAGAGGAAGAGGGAAGGAGGGAGGGAGAGGGAGAGGGAGAGGGAGAGGGAGAGGGAGGGAGAGAGAGAGAGAGAGAGAGAGAGAGAGAGAGAGAGAGAGAGAGATGTGCTCAATTGTGTTTTTATATTGTAAACTGACCTGGTATCATCTGATGAAGGGCAGGATAGATTAGATAGATGATAGATAGATAGATAGATAGATAGATAGATAGATGATAGATAGATAGATAATAGATAGATAGATAGATAGTTAGATAGATAGATAGAGAGATAGAGAGAAAGGAAGAGGGAGGGAGGGAGGGGGGGAGAGAGAGAGAGAGAGAGAGAGAGAGAGAGAGAGAGAGAGAGAGAGAACCTGTTTGCCTCACTTTAAAAGGGGTATTACTGAGTTGGGGAAAGTTCAGAAAAGTACAAAATGATCAAGGGGATGGAGCAACATAGGGATGAAGAAAGGTTGCAATGTTAGGGACTTTTAAGTTTAGAGAAAAGGCAAGTAGATACAGTTTTACAAAATTAAGCACGGTATGGAGAAAGTAGAGAGAAATAGGTTTTAATTCCCTCTCCCACAAGACTGCAACTCATGCACATGAAATGAAATGAAGGCTGGAAGATTCAAGACAGATACAAGGAAGTCCTTCACAAAGTGCAAAGTCAAACTATGGAACTTGCACCCACAGGAGGCAGTGATAGCCATCAACTTGGGTGGCTTGAGCTGGTCTTTGACCATAATAAATTATCTATCTACCTACCTGGGTGGCTTTAAAAGAGGATCAGACAAATTCATGGAGGAGAGGGCCATGAATTGCTACTAGTAATGATGGCTATGGTCAGCCTCCACAAAAGGAGGCAGCAATGCTTCTGAATACCAGTTGCTGGAAACCACAGCATGAGAAAGTTCTCTTGTGCTCAGGTCCTGCTTGCAGTGTTCCTATATGGTTATGTGGTTGGCCACTGTGATAACAGAATGATGGACTAGATCAGCCCTCCAGATGTTTTGAGACTACAATTCCCATCATCCCTGACCACTGGTCCTGTTAGCTAGGGATCATGGAAGTTGTAGTTCCAAAATGCCTGGAGGGCTGAGTTTGCCTATGCCTGGACTAGATGGGCCACTGGTTTGTTCCAGGAGGCTCTGCTTATGTTCTTGCGTTCTTATCTAAGGAGACATCCGTGATGTTGCTTTTGAGTCAACCCTCCAAATACAGAGCCAGATCCAACACGTGGTGACAATATTTGTGTTTAAAATAAACAAATATTGTGCCTAAATGAAAGGAGAAACTACCCACATAGTGAAGAATTTTAAGGAGGGAAAAGAGAAGAAAATATTGGGCATGGAGGGAAGCACAGAGGGAAATATTCCAATTCATTTATAAACAATGAGGTTTGCTTTCCTGCCTTGCCAGCATAATTCCCCTTTGCTGACAAGATGCTAGTTTCAAGAATTATCAGCAATTGTCAGGATGAGTCCATTTTATGTAAATGAAATCGTTATTATTAATTTCTGCTGGTGCTGAACGATTTATGAAGTGCTTTTGGATATAGAAACATGATTCATGAATCAGAAGGGCGGGTGGGGGGGATGTTCAAAAAGATCCTGAGTTGATAAATAACATCTCTCATTCATGATTCCTGCCCATGGAGTCTTTTATCTTCAAGAAAGGAGATTGCTCAGAACAAGGAAATGATGATATGCCAACACCCCTTAAAAAATGAAAACAAGAAAGCAAGCAAAGGACTGAAGAGGCAAAGTAAAGATGCAAAATATGTAGTCCTCCAGAATGAACCTCATCCCCCCCCCCATGTCATTGGCCATGCCAGCTGGGACTGCTGGGAGCTGGAACATGGAGGGCTACATTCAATAAACATAGAGAGAGTTGGGTATGTTTAGCCTAGAGAGGAGAAGACAGAGTTTATAGCATAGCCAATTTTCAGATATATGAATGGTTGTCACATGGAAGGCGGAACAAGCTTCTTTTCTGCTGCTGCAAAGGGAGGGGGTGGGTCCAGACGGGTAGATCCAAATTACAAGAAAGGTGATTCTGACTAAACATCAGAAAGAACTTTTTGACAGTGGGATGGATGCTCTCGGAAGGTGGTGAACTCTCCTTCAGTGGAGATTTTTAAGCAGAGCTTGGATGGGAGATTCTGTAACTGTGATTCCTCTATCACAGAGAGTTGGACTAGATGACCACCGGGACTCCTTCCAACTCTACAGTTCCATTATTCTATATGATTTACCCACCTAGAGGAGCAGTTTGTACTGGGACCAGCAACAGTTCTCCATGGTCTCAGGAAGAGGTCTTCTTCCTGCTACATTGTGACATCCTTTTAACAGAAGGTGCCAGAGGCAGAGCCTGGGACCATCTGCAGACAGATCGTTATGTCTACTCTGGAGCTGTGATCCTTCCTCAAAGAATTGCTGTCATTCCATAGTGGTGACCCACAATAACATTACTATTATACCTTTAAATTACTGGCAATTTGGGTGCTATATTGTTGGTATGTTGTTGGGCTTGTAGAACAAGGAATGGCTTGAACAAAACAAGCTCCTCATTTCTCATGAAATTCAATCAAAATTCTATAGTGAAAAATACATTAGTCTTGTTCCTTCCTTCCTTCCTTCCATTCCTCTGAAGTTCAAATCCCCTCCAAGTCTATGTATTCCACAGACTGTAGTTTTCTGTCTACTGAAAGATGTAATGGCTGCTCCTTTTATGGGAAACCAAGATTTAATCCAGTAAGTCTGTACGAATCAATATCCCTGTGAAATGACACCATGTTCGAGTTATTTTATGTTATGTTGATGGTTAGCTAATTTTGTAATGGAGACATTTCTTCTGGAAGCAGACATAGTATAATTTAGTGGTAAAAACGTCAATCTTTAAGGGTTGTAGGCCTGCTTCGGAGCAGGAAGAGGGCAGATTTATTGATGGAAACGTATCTATATACTCTTTGTGGTCCTTTGACCTATAATATCCATTTTGGTTATAATTTTGTTTTGTGAAAATGACATCAACCACAATCACTAATGTAGAAATGACACTGGAATGCTTTGTTCATCTGACCTGATTTAAAAGTCTTGCTGCTGCGTCTACGGTAACAGCTTCTCAATGGAAAATAAATTAAAGCCCAGATTTTAAGCACTCTTCCCACTTCTGGCAAAGAAAGATCACAGTGAGAGGAAGGAACACATGCGTTGCACAGAGCAAATCCAGATTTGCCACCAACTCAGCCAGTCACGGCTGAAGGGTATGCTTATGTGATGCACAGGAGAGCAAATTATACTTCTTTCTTTAGGTCTACACTTAAAATATCGTAGAGCATTTACCACGTTGGAAACCCTGTGCTTAGCACTTTCCAGGCATCGGCACTCAGCTGATTTCATTCCACACAAGCAAGGATGGGTCACCTGATGTCACTCTGATTGACAATTGAGTGATCCCACCCCCCTGTGAGACTGGGGGTCCTGTGTTCCTCTCCTTGTTTATGGGCTGGATCCAGCATTTCATGAGAGGAGTTCTTCTAATGTAACAGGGCTTCTCTCTGTTATAGCATCCCTCTCAGATTCACGCCCATCTCTCTCCAGAGTCTGCCGTCCCAGGACTGAGCCCGGAGCTGCTACATGAATCATGACATCACTTTCATGTTTTGTTCAGAGATTTTGTACCACCTTCAGTGAAGTTACTCAGTCAAACAGTTTCACTCCAAGTATTGATCTGAACAAGGAAGATCCATGGCTCATAGCCCTTGCCAGACCCCTCTTCTTCCATGAATGTTCTTATAATCCATTATTCTTGTTACTACTATTATTGTTATTATAATATTTATTTATATGCCAGCTTTTCCCCAGACTGGGACGCAAGGTGGCTTATGCAAATTAAAATGCAGATAAAATACAGAAATCTAAAAGCATATAGGTACAATTGTATAAAAGTAATTAAACTCTAATAGAACTAAAACAACATACAAACAAATCTATTAAAAGACAGATAGCCAAACCCTTTGAAAACCCTGTCCTTAAAAAACAGTCAGTTCTGCAAAGCCTGTCAGAATAAAATAGTCTTCGCCTGCCAGACACAGAGCAACAAGGAGGGAGCCAGTCTGGCTTCTGTAGGGAGGGAGTTCTAAAGTCTGGGACCAGCCACCAATAAGGCCCTCTCCTGTGTCCCCACCAAGTGTGTCTGTGAGGGTGGCAGGTGGCAGGACTGAGAGAAGGACCTCCTCTGAAGATCTCAGAGCCCGGGCAGGTTCATGTAGGAGAATACAATCCTTCAGATAGCCTGGACATTAGCAGTGGTCATCACTACACCTTGTGGCAGTGAATCCTGTAAGTTCCTTAAGCATCATGGGGAGAAGTACTTTTTATTTTGCCTAGCTTGTTAAAACATTCATTGAGAAGGCTGACTTTTTCTGGATGTTTGGGGAGACTTCTAAGAAACACATGTTCTTTATAGGAAAAAGAGAGTGCAAGAGAGGGGACAAGGAAATAGGAAAGAGACATGCACTGTTCATTTTCAGCCAGAGCTGCTGGTGAGCTGGCTGTATTTTTTTCTTTCTTTGAAGGAAACCTGGACACACTCGTAGATCCCCAGCACCCCCACCCCCGCAACCTGGCTCCCCTCTGCCTGCTCCTTCCCAGTTTGCCTAAAATTGCTATTTTAGCTCTGCTGTTTTGCATGGCTTAATATCTCTACAGTATCTCATTCACACTGCTCGTAAAAGATCACATCACAAAAGTGCCTGGAAAATAAAATTTCATTGAAAGGGGACCCATCAAGTTTAAATGGAGGTTTATATTGCAGCATTATGAGAATAAGGCTTGCACATTTGCAACTCCCCTGGCGGAAAAGTGAAACTCAGAACAATTAAAGCCACACAGACATCCTGTCTTGAAAGGCTGCAACAAGCTTTTTAAAAAGCTGTGGTGACCTCTCTCTCTCTCTCTCTCTCTCTCTCTCTCTCTCTCTCTCTCTCTCTCTCTCTTTCTGCTGGGCCTGTTCTTCATTTAACTCTGTGTCTTTATTAGCCAACAAAATCTTGGCTGCTTCATCATGAGGATGAACCAATGAATGTGCAAGCAGTCTGGTTGTTACTTAAATCCGGAGAATGTTTCAAACTCTTCTTCCCTGTATGGTAATCCATTATTTAGGTCAGAAATGCCAATCAACATTAGGATGTTATTTATGGAGAGAAGCTCAATATGTCAGATTAGAGGGGGAGGGCACATGTCTCAGGAAACTACAAAATGGTGATGGGTGGGAGGATAATTCAATTCAGTTTGCATCTCAGGTGAGCCTTCCAAAATTCCCAATTTCTGAACCAAAACACAGGCATCCTTCAAAATTTGCAGTCTGGCAAAGTTTGCAATGCAGTTCTCCAACCAAATAACATGTACAAAATGCATATACTGGAGTAAAGTGTGCATAAAAATGCACATCTTCATGAAACTATTATGCAAAAATGTACTCTATCGAAGAAAATTGGTTTACACAGAAGTATACATTAGGCAGTTTTACCTAGAACAAAATTGTATATTCAGAGAAATTCACACTGAAATGCTGGTGAATATTCAACAGATCAAATTTGGTCCTAAACAATGAGATGAATTGGTCTGCTTTCTGATGCTACTGATACAGATAGCAGTCAAATTTTGTGGCCAGTGCACACCCCTGATGAATATAAGAAAAGCAATCAATCATTATTTTTGTATTTACCCAGGTTAGTAGGGGAGAGAAAGAAACAACTTCTGTGCATGTCAGTGCGCTTTGCAAAGGATTTTGAATCCCTTTGCTGGTGGCTAGGAAAGTAAACCAATGAAAGCAGCACCATTGCACTGGGTTAGGAAGTCTGGAAAAATCCCACAGTTGCAACTTTTGTTTCCTTTTCAGAAGCATCCCATATGCTTTGCTGAATTCTATCTCCTGTGCAGGAGAGAGGGGGAGGCCGGGGGGGGGGGGAGGAGAGATTTATCATGGAGAAATTAAAAAGAAAGAAAAAAGAAAGAGCTCAGCAATGAGAATTAACCTTGATTACTACTGCAATTTACTAATCAAAACTGGAGACCTGCTAATCAAGCCTGAATTACCAGGCACATAATTTTTTTTTCTTTTCTTCTTCTTAAAAAATAGGAACGTAACCAAAACTGAAGATTTGGTAAACAAGAGTCTTTATATTGTGATGGAAAGAATATGGGGCATAAGGGCACATTTATTTTAGTGTACAGCACTGGCCTGCAGTGCCTTTGAATGTATTCTGCCAGCTTCCAAAGAACTTCACGAGCATAGCATAGTGTTGAAACGCTTCCACCATCATACGACTGAACTTACGTCCTTCTTCAGGTTACCACCCAAAATATTAAATCGAAACGAGTATACTTACGGTGCCCCCTGGTATAACTCTCAGTGCAAAGAAGCAAGACAGCGCCTTCGTGCTATATATAATGTATATAAGACCTCCGATGCATCTACTCTGCCAGCTAGTTATGCACAAGCCAAGCAAGTTTACAAACGCACGCAGAAAATTGCCAAACGTGAGTGGCAACATAATCGCTGGCAGGCCTTGATTACTGCTTCAAAATCACATAGATCCAGGGAATTCTGGTCTCTGATTAACAGAAGGGTGAGGAAATACCCAAGGGCAGTCATCCCTGCACCGACATGGGAATTGTTCCTGAAGAAATGTTTCTCACAGGCAGATGCTCCCTCCGACCATCTGATGCATCTGTTTTCCCACCTACCTATTTGGCCTCCCACCGATCCTGACGAAATAGCCAAGCTAATAGCCCAGCTGAAACCGGGCAAAGCCCCAGGGCCCGACCTGATCCCTGCTGAAGCCATCAAACTACACCCAAAATGGTGGGCTGGCATCTTGGCCAAAACCTTCGACGCAATCAACGCTTCTGGTCTCATCCCCAAAATATGGAAGGAGGCCATTATAGTACCAATTCATAAAAAAGGTTCTCCAATGGAGCCGGAAAATTACCGTAACATCAGCCTCCTTTCGATTATAGGGAAAATTTATGCCAGCTTTTTGTTGACGAAACTATTGCGATGGGTAGATGAGACTAACCAGATTGGCCACGAACAAGCAGGGTTCAGAATTAAACGCTCTACAACTGATCACGCAATAGTTCTTTACCATCTGGCACGGAAGTACTCCTCCCCTCCCCGGGGCTACCTGTGTGCTGCCTTCTTAGATCTTAAGGCAGCCTTTGACAGCGTTCCTAGAAATATTCTTTGGGAGAAACTTGCGAAACAGGGCATTGATAGAAGACTCTTATGGCTTATAAGTCAGCTCCATGAAGGTACCCTTGCCAGAGTGAGACTTACTCCTGCGGGCGACCTCACAAATTCGATACCAATAAACAAGGGAGTGCGCCAAGGATGTATATTGGCTCCCTGCCTATTCAATCTATTCATCAGCGACATGTGAGCACCCCTAGTCAACTCATCTCCAAGTACACATGCGCCTAGACTGGCGGATTACCGCTGTCCACTCCTTTTATATGCGGACGACGCGGTAATTCTATCTTATACACGCGTTGGACTAACCAGAGCTCTGAAGATCTTTGCCACGTATTGTCAACTCAACCAATTAACCATCAACCATGCTAAATCTAAGATTCTGATTTTCGCCAGAAGTCGGAGATTATACGAATGGAAGCTTGGTGGAGCAAAAATAGAGCAAGTCCTAAAATTTCAATACCTAGGAGTTATTTTTCAATACAATTTGGGGTGGAAAGCACAAATTCAACACCTCCTTAACAAGGCCAAAACTCTGTCATATGCGCTCCTCCGATTTTTCTTTTCAGATGGAGCTTTGCATGTTCCCTCGGCCCTAAAGGTGTTCAAGGCAAAAGTGGTACCCGTGCTTGCTTATGCTGCCCCGCTCTGGGCCGTGATGACAGACCTTGCTCCTCTTGAGACTCTGCAAAACCAATTCCTACGTCGGCTCCTAATGCTCCCCCTGTGCGTAAGCAACGCAGCCATGCGACTAGAATTGAAGATCGCATCCTTAGAAACTTGCCTGTGGAAGCAAGTCTTCAATTATTGGTTATCATTGTGGCATAGATTACCAGACCATTACCTTGTCCAATGCTTATGGCAAGATGAATTCTCCAGCCTTTGGACTAGTAGAATTCATGCCAAACTCCTGAGCTATGGAATCTCTCCCTTAGATTCCCTAAAACTAGATCAAATCACTGCTCAAAGACTGATCCGCCAAAGACTGGATGACATCGATTTACAGCGAAATTATATGCTGGGGGGAGGTGTTTGTTCGCCCCAGAACATTGGTATCACTTTAACTTACCGCGTTCCATCATACCTCTCCTCCCTTTCGACTGTTGCCCATAGGCTGGCCTTCACCAAAGCGAGGTTTAACGTTTTTCCCTCCAATGTCCTGAGACACAGATTCTCAAAGGGCCAAGCCTCCGCCATGTGCGAATGTGATAAGGAGACGCCAGAGTCGCTTCAGCACATTATGTTCACTTGCCCCTTATTCAAGGTGCCACGGGCAAATTTGTTGGGATCAATCATTCAGAAACTAGAAGGTACCCCACCAAAATTCCACCTTGCCCAAATCTTGCAGGATAAGGATACCCATACGACCCTGAAAGTGGCTAGGTTCCTGGTCGCTGTCCTTACCCAAAAGCGTTGCCAAGGAGCACCACAAGCTAATTAAGGCGTAGTATGCCATTCTATCTTATAGTATTTTATTGTTATAGTAGTGTTTTAGCGGCTGTTTTTTCCCACGTGCACAAGCTGTTATTTATGTCTTGTTTTTATCTGTATGGGCCTATGGCCGCAATAAACTATTATTATTATTATTCACTGGTTTCTGAGCTAGAGCTCTAATCTGCTTTGGGAACAATGACTCATAAAGAATGTCTTCTTTGACATGAAGCTTCCCATCATTGAGCATCTTCTCCATGGGCCCAGGAGACTCTGCATTCTGTGATTAGGCTGATAACACAGAGAGAGTTTTTTCAGTGGTGGCACCTGAACTATGGAACCTCCTTCTCTTGAGATGTTTTTGCATGGTGCCCCCCCACCTTTCTTGTTGGCATTAGAAATCAGTCTTGTTCTCTCTTTTATGACACTCCCCAAATGTCCCAGTTTAGGGCTGTGCCAAAAACATGTCTGCAATTTTCTCAAGGGGTTTTTTCTCTTAGAAAAAAGTGGCTACCATTTTTCAGCCTCATTCTCAAGTCATTTTGAAATTTGATTGAATTTTGACAGAGCTCTTTCCGCCCCTGCAGCGGAGAGGGTGTTGCGGGCAGGATCCTCCTCCACATCCGCGGGGGGCTTCCCTTGCCCCCGCGAGACTTGGGGGAATCCCCGGGCATGTCTGCCACCCAGCCCGCCAATCGGCGGGCAGGGGAGGCGTGGCCCGGGCTATTTAGGGCCAGGCACGCCCGGGGACCGCCCTCTTTTCCCCTTGCCCAGCTGTTGAGCGGTTTTCCCACCCCACCCACCCTTAGATTAGCTAGACTTGGCCTTGCTATGGACTCCGGTTGGTCGCTGCAAGGGGCCTGGTAGGAATTTTTCCAAGTTGGCGCAATTTCCTGCCTTTTGGTTTTTTCGCCTACCTCGTAGCAATCGTCACAACTTTCTCGGCATTGGCGGTTAGGCATTGGCATGGGGCAATGGTTAGACAAATGGAGGGGGGAAGGAAGCGCCATCACCTTCCCCCAATGTGAAGGGGTAGTCCGGTAGAGGACTCCGGGGGGCGTGGCCTTGTCCGAAGCCTTGCGAGGTTGGGCCCCCGAGCGGTGACACCCGTGGGATCCTAGTTGGCGTACTTCAACAGGACTCCCGCGGTTTGTGTTCAACCCTTCCCGGTCACCATGCCGGGTAGTCGATAGGAGCCAATGCCTAAGGCCAATACCTTCAATTTTCGTAATCAATAAAGTTGTGGCCATTTACGCCCATTAACCTTATATCATTGTGTCCGTGTCTTCATTTCATTGGGGGAGGTGACTTGCCACGCAAGTGCAGGGTTCTGGACTTCTCTTACTACTGCAAGATGGCTGGAAGTGATGTGTGTTCTTTGCTGCTGCCTCCCTGGCTTCCCACATCTCATTTTCTGAAAAAGCCCTGTGGGGTGAGTTTTCTAATTGAAGTATGGTCATGTGGGAAGGCTACAAGGTGCAGACCACTGGTGGCATGAAAGAAAGGGTGCTTACAAACACTTCTGTCTTGCCAAACACAAGGTGTACCAGAAGTAATACAAAACACAAGTGAGTGAGAAGATTAAATATTTTATTCTAAACAGCAAGCAATATATACATACCAAGCAAGCACCTCAATCTGCCACTTGGAAGATCTCAAGAAGCAGCGAAGTGGCTCCTCAGGTAGCCTCAGGTTGCGTGGCTCTGCGTCCATCAGTCTGTGCATGAGCTTCTCTCTCACTATGCCCAAAACCATCCAATTTATAGAGAGCTAGATACATAGCCTGTGTTGCTTGCCCGACTGGCTATGTGCAGTCATACATTACTGACTACATGCAGATTGGTATCTGAAGAAGTGTGCATGCACATGAAAGCCAATACCAATAACAAACTTAGTTGGTCTCTAAGGTGCTACTGGAAGGAATTTTTTTATTTTGTTTCGACTTTGGCAGACCAACACGGCTACCTACCTGTAACTAGTACATGAAGCTTATTCATTAGCTACCCTCTCCCAATGCCTCACTTTCTCCAAACAATGTCCAGCATCAAAGAAGGTACCCAGCACTATTGCTTCTTTCCAACTGATTAAGATATTAAAGGCTGTTCTCAGCCATCAAAGAGTTTAACAAGAGATAAGGATGGGGAAGGAACAGGAGGCAGGAAGAGGGCAACAGAGTCAGATCACTAACTCCTCGAAATACAAATATCTCCCGGATAGATTGCCCATACAACTTCTTGGCTACCTGAAAGTAAGATAAACACTACTGCATAAACTGTCATGCATCCACAGAAGTCTAGTGTCTTAGTCAAGGGAAGTAATAGCACTACTCTATTCTGTTTTGGTAAGACCTCGGCTAGAGACCTCTGTCCAGTTCTGGGCACCACAATTTAAGAAAGATATTGACATTCAGAGGAAAACGCTCAAGACGATTAAGGGTCTGGCAACCAAGCCTTATGAGGAAAGGTTGTAGGAGCTGGGTATGCTTATCCTGGAGAAGAGAAGACTGGGAGGGGATATGAGAGCCATCTTAAAATTCATGAAGACTTGTCACATGGAAGATAGAGC
Source organism: Podarcis bocagei (assembly GCF_964188305.1). Classification (NCBI taxonomy): domain Eukaryota; kingdom Metazoa; phylum Chordata; class Lepidosauria; order Squamata; family Lacertidae; genus Podarcis; species Podarcis bocagei. Next base: position 63,585,168 of record NC_138132.1, on the reverse strand, counting down.
AAGGTTGTTTTCTGCTGCTCCAGAGGGGAAGACCCAAACCAATGGTTCAACAGACAAGGAAGGAGATTCTGACTAAGCATTAGGAAGAACTTTCTGCTGGTAAGAGCTATCAGACAGTGGAACAGATGGCTATGGAAGGTGGTGGACTCTCCTTCATTGTAGGTTTTTAAGCAGATGGCCATCTGCCTAAGATTCTTTAACTGTGATTCCTGCATTACAGGGAACTGGGCTAGATGGCTCTTGGGATCCCTTCCAACTCTACAATTCTGTGATTCTATGACACACACCTAGCAGTTCGAAAGCACACCAAAAAGTGCAAGTAGATAAATAGGTACCGTTCTGGTGGGAAGGTAAACGATGTTTCCGTGTGCTGATCTGGTTTTGGTGTTCCGTTGCACCAGAAGCGGCTTTATCATGCTGGCCACATGACCTGGAAAAAAACTGTCTGTGAACAAACGCTGGCTCCCTCGGCCTGTAAAGCGAGATGAGCGCAGCAAACCCAGTCATCTGCGATTGGACTTAACTGTCAGGGGTCCTTTTCCTTTACCTTTAGAACACATACACAAAACCCTCCATGTACCTATAAGACTTTCAGCATTTTCTCTCTCTTCCTTTTCCCCATGCAAACTTCTCTCCTTGATTGATTGATTGATTGATTGGTTGGTTGATTGATTGATGACTGTTTGTTGTTGTTTTTTACATACAGGAAATTTTTTTGGGAACAACACTAGTTCCAGCACAGTTCTCAACTCAGAAATGCATATCAAAATGTTTTAGAAAATGCATATTTGTGATGGGGAAATACATTTGGGAATGTACATTTTGAGGAAAAATATAATTAAAATGCACATAAATGAGGTGGGTTTTTTTGGTGCTGATATCATTGAATTCTGGGTTGATGTGGGAAGAGGATGCAATTGACTTATGAGTGAATAAATATCACAGTGACAGACAAGAAACAGACTGATACAGCCATCCCTTTATTTTCTAAATATAAATTCAGAGAGAGTTTTATATATATTGTGCATTTAGGACTGCCATACATCCAGGATTTCAAAGGCAGAATTGATGTCCGGGGGGGGGGGTAGTGCTTTGTCCTGGATCTTAGGCAAAGCTCAGTGGTACTGGGGTCTTCCAACAGCTCAACAATCTTCAGAGTGCCCTGGTTTTTATTTTTGAAAAAGGCAACCCCAATACATTAGAACAAAGCAAAATTCAGAAGTGTTGGTTGAAGGAATGCATCTGTGAAAATAACCCTGGCAAACACCAAGAGAATGGTTGTTGTTTTTTGTCCAGATGTAGTGGAAAGTCACAAGTTATTATAAAAAGATACAGGAAGAATAGAAACAAGGTCCTAGAAATGTGTGACTAAGTCAAGAAGGAAGGAAGTGTCCAGAGGCAGGGGGAGGTTATGAAGCAAGGTAGAAAGGAGGGGGAAGCTTTTAAGAAAGTGAATTTTATTTGTGTGTCATTTCCTATGTTTTATTGCCTCTCTCTGGCAAACATCCCACACTTCCATAACCCATGCAGCCGAGATGGCAACCGTTTATGACTGAATATGGTTGATGCAACTTTTGTCCGGTTCCCTTCCTATATCTCCTGCCAGCAAGAATGTAATGCCTGCTATTTTTTGGTTCAGACCAGAGTTCTGTCTGATCTGCCATTTTGTTTCTAGCAGAAGCCAATCTGATGTTCATAGATAGTCTCTGAGCTACAGTAACAGAATCTGGAACTCAGAGGTTATTTCATGAGGGAGGCGATTCTATAAAATCTGTGATAAGCAGGCACATTTTGTTTGTTTGATTCATTCATTCATTCATTCATTCATTCATTCATTCATTCATATGGCACTTAGACAGGCCTAAATCAGCTCATGAAATAATTATTAAAGGCAGTAAAGCAGAATGTTGTCCGAAAAGGGAGGATGATCTTGAGTGTGTACAGATTTCAAATATTCGCAACCTGTTCTTTTGGGGCCTTGGACCAAATTTGATTTACTTTGTGTTATTCAAATATTCAGAGCCAAATGTATACTCTCATCAACCCTCCTTCACTATCCTGAAGTCTTAAATGGGTGAATTTGGGATGCCTCGGATTACTTCTGCAAGTCAGGATTCTCCATCTTTCTCTGGCTTGTGTGCAGCCATTGATGTAATTTTTAAAATGTCTTCATATTTAATTTAAGAGAGAGAGAGAGAGAGAGAGAGAGAGAGAGAGAGAGAGAGGGGGGAGGTGTTAAATTGGGGGGGGGGAGATAAGGATGTTATGCTAAGAAAGAGAGTGGAGAGCTTTGTGCAGTTCCCTACAGTAATATGTAAAGCATATTTGCATACAGTATGCTGCGCTGGCAGGAGGGTGAGTTTTAATTTTGTGCAATGGAGGAATCTAGAATTACAGAATTATAGAGTTGGAAGGGACACCAATGACCACCTAGTTGAACCTCCAGCAATGCAGGAATCAAGCTGAAGAATTCCTGACACATGGCCACCTGACTTCTCTTTTAAAACCTTTGATTAAGGTGAGTCCACCTTCCAAGGGAGCCCCTTCCACTGTTGAACAGCTCTTAGCCTCAGAAGTTCTTCCCAATGTTGAGTAAGAATTTCCTTTACTGCCATTTTAAACCATTGGTTTGGGTCATCTCCTCTGGAGCAGCAGAAAATAAGCTTACCCCATCTTCCATGTACAGCCTTACTGATATTTGAAGATGACTCTCATATCACCTCTCAGTCTTCTCTTCACCTGGCTGAACATACCCAACACGCTTCAATGTTCCTTAGAATGTCTCCAGACCCTTTATCTAATGCAACTCTTTTGTCAGAAGGAGCTTGTAATGTGACAAACTGTGCAAGCTGTTGTGCAACGAAGCCCCCAGCAACCTGCTTATGCATTCACTTACCCAGCGATGTTCTGCTGGAGGAAAATATTTCAGCAGCAGAACAAGTATACTGCTGTGGTACAATTGCACTACACTGGATACAAACCTAATGTTTGGTTGCCACCTGCACCAGATTCTCCAGGATCATATGTCTGTGATGGCTCAGTGTTTTGCATAAAGCATTTTCACCTTAACCCAGTGTCCAGGGTTTTGTATATCATTGGGGGCATCTAATGGAGTTTACAGAGTGGGCACCTTCAGGTGTTTGCCTGAACACATGAACCATCTATCCACAAATGGGAAGCAGGAGCTAACACACAAGTCCTGCCCAAGTCGAACCTTCTACAGTAGTCAAGCTCTCCACATGATTGGGGACCTTGATGAAGCAGGATGTCCAGTCATGCAAGGTTTTCTGTTTGCATTCAAACAGGTATGGGTAGTAGCTCCTTGTGGACCTTCCCCACTGCATGGGGAAGGTAACCGAGGGAAGAAGGAGACATGCACTAGGATGCTGGGAGCACACCCTTCTCCCCATTCACATGAAACATGTGTAACTGTGATGGGGATAGTGCTTCTTTAAGCATCAGAGAACCCAAGCAATCAAAGCGTGGCTACATAGAACAAGAGATCCCTACAGTACATTTAGAAGCTAGGCTACTGATCACATAGGGCTGCATTAAGTTAAAGACAGTTAGCAGTACAGACATACCTTGGAAATTGAATGGAATCTGTTCCAGAAGTCCATTTGACTTCCAAAACTTTCAGATACCAAAGCCCAGCTTCTGATTAGCTGCAGGAAGCTCTTGCAGCCAATCAGAAGCCACGGAAGCCTCGCCGGACGTTCGGGTTCTGAAGAACATTTGCAAACTGGAACACTCACTTCTGGGCTTGTGGCATTCGGGAGCCAAAATGTCTGAGTACCAAGGCATTCGGGATCCAAGGTACAATTGTACAGTGGTACCTTGGTGTACAAACTTAATCCGTTCCAGAAGTGTGTTCTTAAACCAAAGCATTCTTAAACCAAGGCGTGCTTTCCCGTAGCAGTGGGGGACTCAATTTACACTCAACAGGAAGTGGAACATGTTCTGCTTCCAAGGCAAGGTTTGCTTCACAAACCAAAACACCTACTTCCGGGCTTGCAGCGTTCTTAATCCAAGTTGTTCATAAACTAAGCTGTTCCTTAACCGAGGTACCACTGTATACTCATTCCACTGGAGAGATGCATTGGGCCAGCGGGGTGTTGCTGAGTGAGAGAATGCACCAGCAGGTTGCCAGCAACTTGGTTGCACAATAGATTGCTCAGTCTGCTGTGCAACAAATTTCTGCTAGTTGCAACTGTTGCATTGGATTCCTCTGTTGTGCAACATTGAAACCCACCCATGCACTGGTCCAAGGGCTGTTACATACTAGCAATGAGAATCCAAATCATTTCATAATCTGTCCTCAGCTAAGGATTGGATGGACCCAATTGCAAAAAGATGTTAGCACAAATGTGTGTGGCGTTCCCCCACCCCTGGATCCAAATCAAGCAATTACCCAGTCCTTGAGTATGGAAGGTAGAACCTACTCATTGCTCCTCCATTTGGTCATTCCATTCTGTCTATTGTCCCATTTCAGGGATGCAACTGTCAACACATGAGGAAATGGAAAATCAGTATCTCTCTGCACTCCGCTCTTGTTTTCATAGAGGGCTTTTGTTATTAGTCTTGCATGTTAAGGGGGAGAGAGAGAGAACAAAAAACAAAGTTGAATAAGAATGTAAAGAAGATTTGATTTGAGAGGCAAACTGACAACGAAAGAAGATTTCAACTGGGGGTCTGTTTCTATTTATTCAACAATTGAGATCCATGGCAAGCACTTTTTTAAAAGGAAAAGAAAAGAAAGCACAACATGCAATGGTTTTTATTGAGTTGTACAGAAGAACAGAAAGCCTCTAACAAATAACAAAAACATTTCACAAATCAATTTTATTGAAAATATATTAGGTTTCTGTAAAAACTGTAAGATCAGGAAAAGAGGGGGGAAATGCTCAGGAAGGGAGGCAGCACACAAAGATTTACTTCAGAGTACTACAAAATATTGAACTAAAAATAACATTAAAGATGAAATTTGCAATGAATCTCAAGCTGCTATATTCCCCACGGCTGGGTCTGCCAAAGGCTCTGCTGGCTTCCTCTGTTCTTTCCTGTCTTTATTTAAATATTTTATACAGTTGTCTATGTTCATGTGTAGCGCGAACTGTCATTTATATTTCAAGTCCACTCTAAAATGGATCTTAGGCTGCATCAAGCTGTGCGCGGCGGTTGAGGCAGTTGAACCAGGGAGGGACGTTGAAGTGGTAAGGACAAATGAAGAATGATACTTAATGTGGTTTTTGTGTACTTATAGTTTGCTGTCATGTCTTCCGCCTTGAGACTGATTTGTAATTTTATGGCTTTTGTGACATTATGATAAGATGGGATGTGAGTAAGGTTTCCATTTAGCAAACCCGTTGATGCATTTTTCGAGACAGAGTGGTTTGACGGCGGGGAAATTCTGGGAGGCTGACCTTGGGGCTTCACAACGAGCAAAACAACACCAACATCAACATCCTTGTTTGATGTACAACTCTCGAAAAGGACCGCGTGTTATATAAGCGACCTGAACACCCAATCTGGGGACAAGATTCGGGCATTATGTTGACTCTCCCCCCCGCCCCCTCCCGGCAAGTCCCTGTGTCTCGTGGAATGAATGTTGGTTTTCAGCATGTCACCAAAGAGCTTCCTAGTACAGAACTGAACTTTGTACTCTGCTTTCAAGATAACTTTGGTCTTTTTTCTTAAGAGGGCAGAGTGCTCTTTCCTTTCCTTGACATGTTCAGCGGTGGCTGCAGCTACTGAACCAGGATGAAAGAGGCAGAAGCTTAACAATGGTTAGCCCTGTTCAGACATGATTGTTGTTGTTTAGTCATTTAGTCATGTCCGACCCTTCGTGACCCCATGGACCAGAGCACGCCAGGCACTCCTGTCTTCCACTGCCTCCCGCAGTTTGGTCAAACTCATGTTCCTAGCTTCGAGAACACTGCCCAACCATCTCTTCCTCTGTCGTCCCCTTCTCCTTGTGCCCTCCATCTTTCCCAGCATCAGGGTCTTTTCCAGGGAGTCTTCTCTTCTCATGAGGTGGCCAAAGTATTGGAGCCTCAGCTTCAGGATCTGTCCTTCCAGTGAGCACTCAGGGCTGATTTCCTTCAGAATGGATAGGTTTGATCTTCTTGCAGTCCATGGGACTCTCAAGAGTTTCCTCCAGCACCATAATTCAAAAGCATCAATTCTTCGGCAATCAGCCTTCTTTATGGTCCAGCTCTCACACATGATACATAGAAGTAAAAACCAATGTATGGGAGGCAGGATCAGACCTGCTATTATAAGAGCCCTGCTGGATCAGGCCAATGGCCCGTCCTGCTCTCCCAGAAATCATCAAACAGGACCTGAGTGCAAGAGCAGCATTCTCCCTTCCTGTGGTTTCCAGCAACTGGTATTTAGAGGAAGAAAAGCACTTCAAGCATGCTTTAAAGGCATAGTGTTCAGATAGCTTTCATAGCCCACAGGTTGGGTCTTTCTGCATCACCCCCAAAAAGAAGAAATGCATCAGTTTAAAAAGTGGAAATGAGGGCACAAATTTTCATAACATTAGCATATGATCATTTATATCTGTAGGTGTGAATCTTACAATAATTTTAAAATGATTGCTATATTCTAAAATAGATATAGAATGTATCTTAGGAGCCAGTATTAGGAGCCAGTGTGGTGTAGTGGTTAAGAGCGGTAGACTTGTAATCTGGGGAACTGGGTTCGCGTCTCCGCTCCTCCACATGCAGCTGCTGGGTGGCCTTGGGCCAGTCACACTTCTCTGAAGTCTCTCAGCCTCACTCACCTCACAGAGTGTTTGTTGTGGGGGAGGAAGGGAAAGGAGAATGTTAGCCGCTTTGAGACTCCTTTGGGTAGTGATAAAGCGGGATATCAAATCCAAACTCTTCTATCTCACTACTGTTAGGAAGATTGTGATCAGGTGGCCTGCGATCAGTGTACATGGTTCCCCACTCCTAATTTAATCCCCACAACAACCCTTTGAGGTTGGTTGTGCTGATGGCTAAGGGCTCATCCAGACTTCCTTTTGTGCTGCATTTCTAGGCAGAATTCTATGTTTAAAGATCCGTGCCTGAACACTTCCCCGTGCCCCACCCCCGGTGCTTTCCCCATGCAAAAACATGAATTGCCATTTGTTCTGATACGGGGGGGGGGGGACACTCAGAAATGAAGCTTTAAAGCATGGATAGGCAAACTAAGGCCTGGGGGCCAGATCCGGCCCAATCGCCTTCTAAATCCAGCCCGCAGATGGTCTGGGAATCAGTGTGTTTTTACATGAGTAGAATGTGTACCTTTATTTAAAATGCATCTCTGGGTTATTTGTGGGGCACAGGAATTCATCTATTTTTTCTTCTTCAAAATATAGTCTGACACCCCACAAGGTCTGAAGGACAGTGGACCGGCCTCCTGCTGAAAAAAATTGCTGACCCCTGCTTTAAAGCATGGGCCTATGCCTCAAAAGTGTGGGGCAAAAGATAAGTGTGGACGAGCCCCAAGTGACTGGCGCAAGATCACCCAGTGAGTTTTATTTCATGGCAGTGCAGGTGGATTTGAACCCTGGTCTCTCCCATGTTCTAGTCTGCCACTCTAACCACTACACCGCCGCTGCCACTCAAATCAACATACTGCTGATTCTAGGTTATAAATGGCCTTGATGACTCATGGTGCATGGTCTAGAGCCCAGCAATCCTAGAGTGGGATAGCAGTGGATGTTTTCCAGGAATTAGGAGGTCACAGCTGGTGGAAACCTCAGCTGATAAGGTGGCTGTCCTGGTTATAGGGACAGAGGGGCGGGGTGTTTCGGGGGCAATTGTAGAACAGGACAAAGGCCCAGTTGGATCAACGTGTTGCATTGGACCTGCCAGAATAGCTAAATGAAACTGGTACATCCCAATCAAGAGTTTTCTCACATCAGTGAAAACAAAGGTCTTAAATAAAGTCTGATTCTGCCTAACTGCATCTGTGTGTGTTTATTCTGTTCCACCTCCCATCATTTACTCTGTTGTTTCCCCCAGTGTTGACATTTAGATTTGTTAACTCCCCAGGTCAGGGTCCTTTCCTTCCTTCCTTTTTTCTTCTGCTGCTCATGTTACTCTATAAATCACTATGCACCCTGATGGTAATATAATTTAAGTTTATTCTGGATCACCTTCTTTCAGTTACAGAGAATACATTTTGCAATCTTCCATTCCCTACATATACACTCCACTTAAAATACTTATCGCTCCCATTTGCGGAGGTAGGCTCAGTTAAACTTGCGGAGGTTCAAAGATGTTTTATTCGAGGTTAGTACCCCAGTCTGCAGATTTAGGGGTTTTTTGGTCTTCATACAAGCACATGTATACAGCAATTAATTTAAAACAACAACAACATAAGTATACAGGTATGTGTGTGTGTATGTATTCCCACACCCACACCCAATAAAAACCGCATGGAAATTAAAATCACAGATCATCAGCTATTATAGCAGATGTTTCCTTAATTGTCCGCATAAACTTGGCAGCATAGGAAAGTTTTCAGCAAGCATTGAAAGCTTAAAATGGATTTTTCTTGGAAGAGCATTCCACAGGCCTGGGCTGATAACACTAAAGGTTCAGGTCTACGTTGATGTCAAATCAGTCTTACCAACTCAGAGAGGCAGGTGATGGGGAAGATCAACAATTATCTTGCAGATAATCCCAGTGACTGAGCTGGGATATAAGGGCTCAGGCAATCCCTAAGATACCCTGGACCTAAGAGGGCAAGGAGTGGCCACAAGATGTTGGGCAAGGCAGTTGTACACGTTGTGTGGCCAGCCCAGGGTCCCCCAAAGTTAGCCTGTCAACAACATCACTAGTGTTAAAGTCAGACCAGATAACCTGGTCATCTTCTGTATTTGGAATGTGCCATCATGCTTTTCAAATCAGGCAGCAAATGCTAAGCCCTGGTATTATTTTGTGGAAAAACAGAGCACCAAGTTTTTGTCACAGCCCAAATCTAGGGTCAGCGGCTGCTCAGCCCCCCATGTTTTTATTCTCTGATCCTCTGTTATGGATGTTGCTGTGCTAATTGCTCCCTCCCTTGCTTGCCCCCATTAAGGAAAGAAAGGAAGGAAGGCCAGATTGAGAAGCCTCACACTGGTTAATTCCATCCCAAGAACCTGATGACAGGAGAACTAGAACCCCTTTGAGCAGCTCATCACATGAACTTGCCGGTTCACGTGAACATTGTTGTTGCTATTATTATTAATTAATTAAATTTCTATACTGCCCTTCATTCAGGTATCACAGGGCAGTTTACAATATATAAACACACAAATGTATACCATAGTAGCAGACAAAAACAATACACCACCTCCACCCTCCCGTTTAAAAGACCACAGGTCATTGAATTGGCCCAAGTCCTGGAAGAAGAGGAATGTTTTTGCCTGCCACCTAAAGATAATTAACGAAGGCAACAGGTGAGCCTCCCTGGGGAGAGCATTCCACAAATGGGGAGCCACCCCTCCAGAGAAAAAGCACCTGCTTGTGTAGCTACCCTCCAGACCTCTCATGGAGGAGGCACACAAAGAAGGGTTTCAGATGATGACCACAGGGTCTGGGTCAGTTCATATGTGGAGAGGCAGCTCTTGAGGTATTGCGACCCTTGAGGTATTGCAGATACAGTGGTACCTCAGGTTAAGTACTTAATTCGTTCCGGAGGTCCATTCTTAACCTGGAACTGTTCTTAACCTGAAGCACCACTTTAGCTAATGGGGTCTCCTGCTGCCGCCGGAGCACAATTTCTGTTCTCATCCTGAAGCAAAGTTCTTAACCTGAAGCACTATTTCTGGGTTAGCGGAGTCTGTAACCTGAAGCGTATGTAACCTGAGGTACCACTGTACATTGTTGTATCTGACGACATCAATCCTTTGGTAGCATAATGGATCATTGCAAGGCATTGTCTGAAAGAGGATCTATCCACTCAAATCAGCAAGCGATAGACAAATGAGGTCTCATATGAGGCACCACAAAGGAAATAATAGTTTACATGCTTTAATACATTCCTGCTAGATTAACCCCCAGTGGGATGTTCTCCCTCTGGTCACATCCTTTTGTTCCTCTAATCTCTTTTGTATTTGTTCACTGACCCTGAGCGTGTATTTGACTTGTGACCCTGTTTTAGTTAATAAAATACAGGCCATCTGACTGACATTCACACCAATGCACTCCAAGGAGACGGCTCTCTCATAAGGAATGTTGGAATGGGGCGTGGTGTGGCATGGTGAGTGCATGGGGTCTCCAGTCCTCAGCCATCATGTCCAAACAAAAAACCAAAACAAAAGCCACAATCAATTTTAATAACATGGAATAAGAGAGACTCACTAAGTGCATGAATCTCTATCAGCTGAACAGTCAATATGATTTAGCAATCGCACAGGGATAATTATCATCAAGACTCACTGGGGATTTTGACCGGGTGATCCAGGAATGCCCTAGAAATGGAAAACTAGATGTTTTCCACCAAGATGATTTTCAATACTAATGGATGGCCATGCCAAGCCAAAAACCTCCACTGATACTTCCTGGTGACTTCAGGAGCTGGAGGCTTTAATGGAGATTTTAACATGTAGACATTAAAATTGGGTTCTAAGTAGATGCCTCCATGGTTAATGTTGTGGAATGACTGAGGCACACTGCTTTCAATCATATATGTGCATCCTTGATTTGGGCCGTGTATTTCAGATGATTTCCCCCTCCCCAAAATAAACAATTTGCCTGTGCTATTCACTCAAGGGAAGCTGCTATTTTAATTAAATACTCTCATGATATTATTGCTGAGATAGCTGTAATAATTTTAATTGGTTAATTAATTGACGTGCTAATTGGCTAGTTCATCTAGTTAATCAACTGGGGTCTTTTTTTTTTAATCAACTTTTGAAACTTCAGCTGTTTGACGATACTTATCTCAGTGGGATACGTAGAGGCTTCAGATAAATGTAATTAAAAGATACGTTGCAAAGTTCTGCTTTTTGCGAAAAGGGAACAGATAGTGATAGCTCATCCAGCTCCAAATATCTTTCTAGCAATTTGGAAGCCACAGAACTTTCCCACCCACTCCTCTTGCTTCCTGAACACAGCTGCAGGCTGTAGAACAGATCTGGGCAGGATTCCATAGGAAGTCTTATCCCTTTCACCTCTTATCAGCCCAAAGCAATGCATACAGGCCACAATGCAGGGCACTTACACCCAACAGGCATTCCCCATGCTTACTTGTTTATTTAATATATTTATCCCACCTTTCTTCCAATTTTGGAGAAGCAGGTCTATACCTCCCCCTTCTTTTCCAGCTCCCCCCTGGTTCCCATACTTCCTGTTGGCACGATCCACCCAAGTTCACTGTTGGAAGAAGTGGTTTTTATTATTGCATCAGTTGCACGTTATGTTCTGTTTGAAATGTTAGTCTTTCACAGTCTTAGTGGCAAAGGGCGGAAAAGGCAGGCTAGAATAGACTTAAGTAAATACAATAAATAAATGCATCATGTTACAGGAGCTGCTGGAGATAAATTTGCAGAGTTATACCTTAGCAGAGTCAACTAATTTTCATTGTGCTCATACAGGGAAATTATACTAAATCCTTACATTGGGCTGTCAGATCGTAGCTCTAGCTTACGGCAAAATGCTAATATTTCCATTGAGCAGGGCTTGGGTAAATCTGAGCCAGAATCCACAGAACTGTTTTAGTGGCACCTGAGCATTTGGCAGTTTTTCTTTTCTTTTCTTTAAGCAATTGGGCCACTAGGGCATATCAGTACTATCAGGGTTAAAACATTGTTTTTAAAAATAGAGTTGACATGTGGTTATGGGAGGGAGGAGGAATCTGTTTGCAAAAAGCAAGACCAACCCTGTCTCCTCCCCCTTAAGCATGCAGACCTAGTTGTTGAAGATGGCTGCTTCAATTCATACGCTCACTAATGGCCCATAGTAAAATAGCCTAGAATCTTAGATGTTTAGAGTTGGGATGCATCTGAGAAGGCATCTAGCCTAACGCCATCATACATCCAGGATCAGCAGTGGAAACAGCAATGACACCATCCCTGTCAGATAGTCCATCCAGCCTCTGCTCAAAAACCTCCAGTGAAGGAGAGCCCATCACCTCCAGGGAAAGAATGAGAATCCTTGACAATTTTGGCTTCTCCCAGTTTCTCATTTTTCCTTCCTTAAATTAAGTTCTCCACATTTCTTTTTATTTTTAAAGTCCTCATCAGCGTTTTAGTGTGAATTTCTCCTAACATACACAAATAATAATAATAATAATAATAATAATAATAATAATAATAATAATAATTTACTTCCACCCCACCCATCTGACTGGGTTGGCACAGCCACTCTGGGCAGCTTCCAACAGAATATAAAAGAACACAACGAAGCATCAAACATTAAAATTTTCCTAATACAGGGCTGCCTTCAGATGTCTACAGAAAGTCGTATAATTGTTTATCTCTTTGACCTCACCTGTTCTGCACATAGATGTTGTTGGACTCCAACTCCCATCAGCCCCAGCCAGTATGGCCAGTGGTCAGGGATGATGGGAGTTGTAGTCCACAGCATCTGGAGGGCCACAGGTCCCTCAGGCATCTCCTAAGTTGACTATAAGTTAGCTGGTTTGGACTGAGGTCCATAAGTGACTCACAACCACATTCATATGCTTAGTTGATTGGAAATAAGCACCTTATGATTAGCAAGAAATGTTTTGTTGTTAATTGGCCACAATTTGTGCCTTGGTGACTGTTAGGCAAGACTACTGCAATGCACACTACTTGGAGCCTGCTCTGAAGGCAGTTCAGAAACTTTAGCTGGCCATCTATTGAGAGGTATGGATTTATCATCTGATACAAGGATGGGGAAAGGCCATAGCTCAGTGATAAGAGCATCCCAGGTTTAACCCCCAATGGCATCTCTGGGTAGCCTTGGGAGAGACTCCAGTCTCAAACCCTGGAGAGATGTTACCAGTCAGTGTAGATAACACTGGTCTAGATCAGGGGTCAGCAACCTTTTTCAGCCATGGGCCGGTCCACCATCCCTCAAACCATGTGGTGGGCTGGACTATATATTTTTTTTGTGGGGGGGGGGACAACAAATTCCTATGCCCCACAAATAACCAAGAGATGTATTTTTTTTTAAAGCACACATTCTACTCACGTAAAAACACCAGACAGGCCCAACAAATAACCAGAGATGCATTTTAAATAAAAGGACACATTCTTCTCATGTAAAAACAGGCTGATTCCCAGACCATCTGTGGTCCAGATTGAGAAGGTGATTGGGCCGGATCTGGCCCCCGTGTCTTAGTTTGCCTAATGTACTAAGCATAGAATCATAGAATCATAGAGTTGGAAGAGACCACAAGGGCCATCGAGTCCAACCCCCTGCCAAGCAGGAAACACCATCAGAGCAGAAGGCAGTCTCCTGTGTAATCCAATATAAGACTACCCCGGGGTTAACCAGCCAAGCTGCTGTGGTGTTTTGAAGTGCAGTAAGACCTGGACCAGCAGTTGGTACTTTCAGGAGTCTGTGGAAGAGACTTACTATAAGTGCCCTTCCCAACATTTCTATTTTGCTGCTGGGATCCTTATCTGGAGGAGAGATTTGGGAGCCAGCTGTGTGTCACCTAACCTTCCCCTCTGAACTGTATTTAAGCCAGGCTCCCTGGAGGGCAGCAAGACCAGTACCAGAAACTTTATTGGAAATTAACCCTTGTTTGGCTCTGTATTTATGTACTTAAGCTTTTGTTTGTTTGTTTTCCCATTTTTGTCATGTGTGAATTTACTGAAGCGTTCGGTAGTTCATATATTTGTATTTCCAATGCTCCATACTTTGAGGTTTTGAATGTTTGCTGTGAGCCAGTTTGGGCACAACTCATTGTGGAAAAGTGGCATATAAGTAAACTCAATCAGTCCATCAGCCCCAGATGGACCATACCTGCATAGCACATGATTTCTGGGCATGGAGGAAGGATGAGTAGATATAAATACATGCCTACAGGAGACTCAACGATGTGGAATTATCTGATGCATTTCTTTGTGGTGGGGAAAAGGAGGGGGTGAGGAGGGAGCTTAGCAGCAGTCAACTTTAAATTTGCATATGTTTGTTCTTCCCAGCGAAATCAATCTCTTTGAAGGATGCAAGCAAACTTTGGAGAAAGAAAATATTATTAATGCTGTAAGAGAACACAGAAAGAAGTCTTTAGTAAACATTTATTTTCCAGTGGAGATCATCATTTTTGACAAGTGCTTATTTTCTATATATATATATATATATATATATATATATATATATATATATATATATATATATATTTCTTGAACTGCTTTGAACATAAAAAAAAAATGGGGCTCAGTAAAACTGTGTATGCAGAATGTTAGCTAAAGTGGTGTACACACAATTAATAGCAATGCACTGGGTTCTTTTCTCTTTTTAATTGCGTCTTCAAATATTGCACGAAAAGCCCTCTGAAGTTGGCTATTTCAGATCTGATTTTTCAGACCACGTTCCCCCCCCCCCATCAAAACACAAATATGGATACATCGTCCATGAAAGTTCTCCTGGGAAACTCTGCTTGGCTATATAGATGTTTTCATTCCCCCCTCCCCCAGGACCTGCAGGTGTTTCCAACTTAGGAGCTCATGAACCATAAGAAGAATCCTCCTCATTCAGGCCAGTGCCCCACGCAGTCCAGCACTCTCTGCTCACAGTGGCCAACTAGATTCCACCCCCCATGGGAAGCCTGCTTGCAGGACCTCACTCTGCCCCATCGCTCAATCAAATTCCACTTTAGGGGAATTTGGCATCTAATAGAAATTGCATCCCTGAGCCTGAATTTGTGCAGACCTAAGCATGACGATTCAGAAGTCAGCTCCTCCGAGCTCCATGAGGCTTGCTTCCAAATAAAAATGCAAAAGAAAGAAAAAGATTTGCACTCATAATTCTTCAAACCACTTATTCCATTTTCTACTGGCATTCCTTGGTCGAATCGCTTGATTTACACTTGTTGGTTGTTTTGTTATTATTGTTCTGGTTTTGTTTGTTTTACTTTGACGTATGGATGAAAGAAAGGAGCTCAGTTGGTTAGAGCATGGTGCTGATAATGCCAAGGTTGCAAGTTTGATCCCCATATGGGATAGTGGCATATTCCTGCATTGCAGGGGGTTGGACTAGAACAAGATGACCTCTTCCAACTCCATAGTTCTGTGATTCTATTTCTTTATGCAGCACATACTTAAACTATGGAACTTGCTTGCACAAGAGAAGAAGAAGAGTTTGGATTTGATATTCCGCTTTATCACTACCCTAAGGAGTCTCAAAGCGGCTAACATTCTCCTTTCCCTTCCTCCCCCACAACAAACACTCTGTGAGGTGAGTGAGGCTGAGAGACTTCAGAGAAGTGTGACTAGCCCAAGGTCACCCAGCAGCTGCATGTGGAGGAGCGGGGAAGCGAACCCGGTTCACCAGATTACTAGTCCACTGCTCTTAACCACTATACCACACTGGCTCCCAGAGATAGTGATGGCCACCAACTTGGATGGCATCAAAAGAGAATTTTGACAAAATCATGGAGGAGAGGGCTATTGAAGACTACTAGCCACATTGCTATGCCTCCACAGTTGGAGGCAGTAATGCTTTTGAATACCTGGGAGCAACAGGAGGGAGAGTGCTGTTGTGCCCAGGCCCTGCTCACTGGTTTCCCACAGGCATCTGGTTGGCCAGTGTGAGAACAGGATGCTGGACTAGATGGGCCATTGGCCTAATCCAGCAGGCTCTTCTTACATTCCTGTGAACATTATATATTACCGTATGTAAAAACTTGGTGAATACAATTTAAATAAATACAGAAATGTATGTGTGCACAAATCCCCTTAATAATTGAGCTAGCAGAGTTTTTCAAAAGAGCTACGCATCTATAAAACCAGACATCTCCATCAACCTGTGTGGTTTTTTGTTTTAATCCAGGATCCCTGTTGGCGTTTCCGGGAAAGGAGGGGAGGGGAAGGGGGTTAACCGGTTGCTCGTTCCAAAAGTAATTATTTGGGCCTCAAACTACTATGAGAAGTTTTCTAAAGAAAGTTTCAGCGTGGAAGTGGCCAAACCACTTCAAAGAGGCATAAAAACAAAAGAGGGCCCTGGAAAATGAAACATCTGAGCAAAGACAGAAGCCAAGGTTGTTTGACTCAGAGGAAGGGGAGAACAACTTTGTTTACTTTATGAATTTACAATATCTCTGCCTTTCCTACAAAGAGCTCAAGGGGGTGGCACAGGTTAGAGCAGGGGTAGTCAACCTTTTTATACCTACCACCCACTAATGTGTCTTTCTTAATGGTAAAATTTCCTTACTGTCCACCACTGATGCAGTAACATGTGCCATAGAACTACCTACTGCCCACCTGGAATCCTGAAACACCCACTAGTGGGCGGTAGGGACCAGGTTGATTACCCCTGGGTTAGAGTGACAAACCCCACCACCTCACTGACACAACAGCCTTGTGAGGTAAGTTAGGCTGAGACTATGAGGGGAGCTCATTGAGAGATGGGATTCCGGGGTAGGCCTCCCCAAAGCAAGTCCAACTTTCTAACCTCCAATGCACTGGTTTGTTGCTGTTGTTGCTGTTGGAGAAACAATAGACAATTAATTGGAGTCAGTGGGGCTTGGAAGGTCCACGCCTTATCTTACCTCCAACAGTGGAGGTAGAACATAGGCATCACAACTTCATCTTTTTTTGGTTTGTGTGGACAGTATTTGAAGTATATCACTGCCCTTCGTCAAAGGACCACAGGGCTGTTCACGACAGAGGGCATGAATGTCAATGCATAAAATCTATGCAATCTTTTATAACATAGATAGATATAGAAATGATGGGGTTTTCCCCTGTTTTTTCGCTGTTTCTATTTTATCTGTAAGCCACCTTGGGTTCCTGTCAGGAAAAAGGTGGGATGACACCACCACCAACAACAACAACAACGCAACAGTTATTATGAATGCAAGTACAGTATAGTAAGAAAAAATACATTTATGATCTCTTGGGGATGCCGCTTCTGATTGAACAACCAAGACTAACTGTCATCATTTGGCAAGAATAACTTTGGGTACCATCCACGCTTCCAGTAGAGTATAGCTCCATGAAGGACCTACCAGAGCCCTATTTCTGGGTATTTATGAATAAATGACACCAGAGGCCCCATTCTCTACAGAAACCATATTCAAAGCTGTACTTCTAATTGAAAAAGGCCCACATACTTTCTCACTTTCATACCTTCTTTTAGCTCAAATTGCAGATCCATCATGTGATGTGCGATGGCAAGCCTATGAGAGCACCTGTTCTCTGAGGTCCCATTTTGGGTCAACTGCCCAGCTTTATTTTATTTGTGGTGCTCTTTATACATGCTTATCTTTTGGGTCAAGTGGAAATTCAGATCAGTGATGTGCCATGACTTCTTGAGGGATAACCAGCTTTACAGGATCATACCTTCAGGTCATGTGTGGGGTCTTTTATCAACATGTTGAGTTTTGCCACGCCGATCTAAATACAGTGGTACCTCAGTTTTCAAACGTCTCCATTGACAAATATTTCTGTTTTCGAAACCCGCAAACCCAGAAGCAAATGTTTCAGTTTTCGAACAATCCTTGGAAGTCGAACATGCCATGCGACTCAGCTGAGTGTAAGATCCTGAGGCCTAGCTGTCGGCTATTGAGTTTTTGGTTTTTTAATGTTTCAGAACTTGAAGTCTTCTGGAATGGATTATGTTCAAAAACTGAACTACCACTGTATCTTAGCATTTAAAATCCAACCCTAGTCCACCCAGTGTCGCTCTACAGTAAATCTGCAACCAGTGTGATGCAATGGTTAGAGTGCTAGCCTAGGACCTGGGAGATCCCAAGGTTGAAGTCCTCATTCTGTGACCCTGGGTCAGAAACTGCCTCTCAGCCTAACCTATCTCACAGGTTGTTGGGTAGATTAAATGGGAAGGAGGAAAACTATGTATACCACTTTGAGATCCTTGAAGGAAATGTGGGGTAGATATCAAGCAATATATAAATCAAATGAACCTGGGGGGGGGGATGAATTTGAAATTCCAGGTATTGACACCCATTCAGCTTGGAATGTGTGTGTGTGTGTGTGTGTGTGTGTGTGAGAGAGAGAGAGAGAGAGAGAGAGAGAGAGAGAGAGAGAGAGAGAGAGAGAGAATATTTACAAATCATGTTAATTAGGGCTGCTTATCCTAATGTATAGATCTATGTTCAAGCCAAAGTATCTGTAACAGTGAGGAATTTGAGTGTAAAAATATGTCTCTGTAAAAAAAAAAAGGAAAGAAAAACTTAGGGTGTCACTATAGTTACCGTTTTGGTCTTCTGTACTAATGACTTTGAAAGCATGTGTGCTTTTTTTTCCAGGGGGGTGAAACTCTGAAAGCTGGTTGCACTTTATTTAATATTCAGATAAGTGCTATTCACCTGCTGTTAAGCCACAACACCTACAATCATTCTTTGAATACTGATAATTATATGAAACAGACTCCCCTAGAGGTTGGTAGTCTAGTCTGGATTCACCTAGAATACAAAGATGGATAAAATGGTACCTTGTGTGCATGGAAGCAGTGAAGAGTTTACAAATGTGTCTTGGAAGTTGATGGGCATGTGCTTTCCTGGAGCAAAACTACAATAACTATAGATACACACACACACACACACACACACACACACACACACACACACACTTGTAGGACTGTTTGCAACGTATCTTTTGATGAAATGTTCTAAGGAATGTTGACACCTTCACGTATAATAGGAACTCCTGTATTTGTATGGATGCTTTCCAATGCAAGCCAGTGTTTTTCCCCCTCAACACCTACCTGGGATCTCTCCTTTCTCCTCGCAGCTTCTCACCCTGGGAGGCCAACATTTCCCTGCCTCTCACCCAGGGTCCTCCATCAACCTTCTAACACCCCCATGAGTATACAATCTCTGGTCCCAAACATAGGACTCCAAAGAAAGGAGAGAAAGGAGAGAAAAATTAACCATTACACCTGTTCCCTAAAAGCCTAAATAAATAAAACACTTTTATTTTGCTGTCTAAATGATAAAAAAATATGCAGAGTATTCCATAAATGGAGTGATGCTGCAGAGAAGGTCCTATCTGCAATTGTCATTTGCTTAATTTCCAAAAGTTGGATCACCTAGAGCAAAGTCTCCAGCAATGATCTTAATGGATTTGGATCCTGTATGCCTTTCAGTGATCTCTTGATGGCATATGTGGCTATACAGTGAAACCTCGGTTGCTGAAAGTAATCCATTCTGGATGACCAGGCATAGGCAATCTCGGCCCTCCAGATGTTTTGGGACTACAACTCCCATGATCCCTAGCTAATAGGACCAGTGGTCAGGGTTGATGGGAATTGTAGTCCTAAAACATCTGAAGGGCCAAGTTTGCCTATGCCTGCAGAAGACCATTCAACTTCCAAAACATTTGACAACCGAGGTGCAAAGGGCTGCCGGCAATTTCAATGGGGAAAATGGAAAAACACATTTTGGAAGCCGTTTGACATTCGATGTGCATTCAAAAACAGAAGCAGTTACTTCCGGATTTTCGGGTTCCAAAAAGTTCAGCTTCCAAGACGCTTGAAAACCGAGGTCCCACTGTACACAACAGTACATTTTCCCTGCCAAATGAAAAGATTTGGCAGAGAAAATGTATTTTGCCAAAAGATACCCCCAATGCCTGTGGGATTCGAACTCGGGTCTCCCCCAGTTATAAGTCCAATACTCTAGCATTAATTAATAGTGTGCAGTCAGTTTGTTGCCCATGCCTCTCTGCTAATCAGTTTCCCATGTAACCCTCCCTCCCACTCCCCTTTGTTCTCTTCTTTCATTTGATGAGGAGGACTGATAATGCCTCACATCCACATGGAAAGCTACAGAAAGGTTTCTTTCCCCCTCACAACACACAGAGTGTAATTAGACCTGAGCACCTGCTTGCTCCACCAGTGGCTTCATTCATCTGGATGCCCTTCAAAGAGCCATGCTGGGAGGGAAATTTGATCTTCTCCCTTTCCAGTTATTCGTTTCCTCCCCTTTCCATCCAGCATGCTGAACCACAAAGACCCAACCACAGGGTAAGTTGACCCTGCAAAATTCGCTCTGGCTAATCTGCCAGAAAAGAATCTTGGGGGTAAATCCTGTATCCTTTCTGCAAACAAACAGATCTTTGTACTTTCCCAAACAGATCTTTTCCCAAACACTTACCTTCAGCAATCGAGTGGGAAATGGAATAGTCTTCATATCAGCATTGTTATAGAAGACAGACAGACAGACAGACAGACAGACAGAGTGCTCTTGTGAATCTGCATGGACACATGGAGAACAAGATGCTTGACTGGATGGGTCATTGACCTGATCCATGGATGGAGGCAGTAAATGCGTCTGAATTCCACTTGCTGGAAACCACAGGAGGGAAGAAGGCGCTTGTGCTCAGGTCCTGCTTGCAGGTTCCCCACTGACTCAATGGCTCTGCCACTGTGAGAACAGGAGGCTGTTTGTTTTATTTTTATTCATTTTCTTAGTGGTGTTTACAGAAGCTGGTTGATTTTCTGATTATTTGCAATTGTTTTACTTATGATTTTCTAATTATTCTATACGATTTATGTTGCACTTGTAATGTTCTATTATGTTATTGCCATTTATTGTTTGTAAGCCACTTTGTGACTTGTGTGAGTGAAAAGCAGCAGAGAAATTGAATGAATGAATGAATGAATGAATGAATGAATGAATGACTAGATAGGCACCCTTTGGCCTGACCCAGCAGGCTTTTCTTATGTTCTTAATATTACATTGATCCTTGCTGATATTCCGGGGAGTGTCCAGAGATCTGTCTTCCCCAACTAGCCAGGGCATTTTGAAAAATCCTGGCAAGGCTGCAGGATTGAAGCATGACTGGATGGTGGTCGCTTGGCTGGTTTATGATGCTTGGTCTGATGAAGGTCAATGATGCAGTGACCTTACTGAAGCTAAGCATTCTGGAAGTGTTCAGGGCCTAGTTTGGAGACTTCTGGAAAGCCCTTCTGTATGCATTGCTGATCCCAGAAGAGGCAGTAAAGGCAGTATCTAAATGTCATTAATATTATGTAAATTAGCAGGTCCCTGATGCACAGGTCTTCATGTGCATGCCCTGGTGTGAGTACATAAAATAAGAGCATCAATGAAGCACAAAAATCCTCAAAGTTGCAAGGAGAACTCAATCTTGTCCCAGGGATATGGATGCTACAAGACTCCATGTGTTCTGGAACTGCAACTTCCATCCAACCAATACTCTGTGGTGTTGGGATCTGTAGTTCAGTACCATTCATTCCCTCACTTGCTACCTGGTCCTTTCAACTGGAGATGTCAGGAATTGAACCCGGGACCTCTTCACACAAAGCACGTGCTGTGCCCTCCCCTTAGCAATGATTCCCAATTTTTTTCAGGCCACTGCCCCCTTGGTTCTATAAACCCATTCCCCAGTGCCCCCTACCCTACCATTTAAAAGGCATTATTCAGAATTGTGATTTGCATGCTCCACGAAGGAAGATAACAACACAATGAAATTCAAAACAGTAAAAGTCAGCTGCACGTTTATTCAAACCATTGAGTGGAATTTAAACTATTCAGTGGAATTAATTCAATAGAGCTGATGGACTTGATCCAGTGATACCAGCTTTTCAAAGCCTGTGAGTCATTTACACCTATGGCACCCCCTGCCACCCGCTTGCCTCTTAGGATATGGTTACCAGATGTCCCCGTTTCCCAGGGACAGATTTACAAATCGGTCCCAGGACAAAATCCGTCCCCAGAATGTCCCCGGATTGTTGCGTGATTGGTTCAATGGCACAAGACACATCATATGGGGACTTCCGGAAAGGCAAAATGGTGGACGCCACAGCAGCGAGCAGCTCCGAAAGCCAGCCAGAGCCAACTGCGCTACCAGGCTGGCTCCAGGCTGCTGAGACTGCCGCTGCCACTGCCACTGCTGAGGGGGAACCAGGGACACCTGGCGCGTCAATTGGGGGAACCGCCGACCCACCCCCCACGCAACCCAAGTCAAGCTGGGAGTGAGAGTGCCCAGCCACCCAGCTGACTGCCCAGCATCACTCCAGGGCCAGGAAAACCCTGGAGCCAACGCAGGGAGAAGGAGGAGAGAAGGAGAAGGAAGAAAAAGAGGTAGGAGAAAAAATAGGGGAGCCCTGACCTTGCCCCGCTGCTGCTGCTGAGGAGAAGAGGCAGTAGAGCACCGGGAGGGCAAGGACATGTGGCCGAGCCCAGGCGCGACCAGAGCCTACTCCACGGTAGCTAGTGCTCCAAGAGAGCAGGCCGGGGCCCAGAGGAAGGCCACACGACAGAGGAGACCACAGAAGAGAAGATATTACTTCTTATTTTTTAAAAAAATAATAATAACTTTTTTAAAAATAACTTTTTTTCTCCCTTTTCAAAAAAAAAAAGTGTCCCCAGATTCTTTGGGGGGGGGGGAAAATCTGGTAACCTTATCTTAGGAAATACCCCCTCTCCCACCCTACTGGGGCAATACTGCCCACTCTGGGAATCGCTGTTGTAAAGCAACCTCAGAAGATGAGGGCGTTCTGAGCAGGCTTTTTGGAAGAGAATAGGCAGGCTCATGTGGAAGTTGAGGAGATGGTGAATGGAATGGAGTCTCCTGAAAAGGAGCACTCATGCTGGAATGTTTTGTTGCAGGTCACTTGACAGAACCCAGCTTTTCTAGTTGAAGCAAACCGTTTCTAAAATTCAGAGGCCAGTTGGCAACTCAGAAGGGGAGGGGAGGGAAGGGAAGGGAAGGGAAGGGGGCGGTCAAAAGTCTGATGTAAAATCCTTAATAGAGGCCAAGATTTGAACCGATTCTTTAGAAATTGTATGTGTCTACTGGACGTTCTTGTGAAGGAAGTGAAATCCCAGATGGAGCTGAACTTTCCTGGGTTAACTGCAGCATTATTTTATTTTATTTATTTTTTAAAAAAAAATTGGAAAGGGCTTTCCAATTTACTTCCCATGACTAGTTTGGGTTAATTGTCAAACTATCAGATAACTGAAAGACGCATTTCCATTAAACTGTCTCCTATTCCTCCCTGCCTGCCTGCCCACCCCCCACCCCCGGTTGTTCCTCTGTAATATATCTAAGCAAACATTTGTTCCACTGATCATTTCTGGGCAAAAGACATGAATCACTAGACTGAAGTAAAAAAAAACCACAGAGGCAGCTGTTGATCATTAGAAACAGTCAACTTGTTCAAGAAGCCTGCCATCGGAAGGTTTATTCAGGAAACAGCTTTGGCTTGTAATGCTTTGCAGTGTAATGAAAGCAAAGTGATAGAAATTAGAGCATTCCTCCTTTAAAGCACATTCGTTGGTGAGAATCTCTCTCTCGCTATGCCATTTAACTTAACCTTGTTTTATTACAGGCAAGGCATGAAATATTTATTTCTGCCAGCATCCAGGAACAAATAATATTCCCAGGTTCAATACTGAGGAGATGGCTACATGGACACCAGCCATCAAAGATGCCTGGGGACTTCAGTTTGCTAAGAGTTTTGGGAACCTCAGCTCTGTGACGGGTAATACAGTTCTCAGGATTCTTTTTTTTGGGGGGAGTAAACTTTTTGACTCCTCAGATGGACTACAACTCCCATCATCCCTGGCCATTGTACATGCTGCCAGGGTCTGATGGGAGTTGTAGTCCAGCAACATCTGGAAGTTATCAGGCTCCCTATCCCTGCTAAACATGGAACATATATGAAAATATTAACTGAAGTAAATATGAAGGATGAGATGGTGAGGAACAAAGAAGCAGACAAAGGATATGAAAACCTTAAGTCAAATAAGAGAACCACCCTGTTCCAATTGACTTGCAGCATCACTGTGGATCTCACAATAGGAAATGCCCAAAATATGTGGAAAATGAGAAGTTCTAATGAAAGAGACAGTTATTAATATTGTGTGATATTGATGTAGGTAGAAGATAATGATTCTCCTCAGCACACATAAGTGCTAATATTTAAGTGCTAATATTTGAAAACCTGCTGCCAAGAATTCAAGCAAATTTCTCAGCGTCAATGTTGATGGGCAATAAAAAGCAGCATTTAAATTATATTTAAAGCATAAATGCTATTTTAAAACTATTTATTAACAATTGCTACAATTCATACATTCCCCACCCCCACCCCTTTTCTCCCCACCTCCACCTCATTGCTGCTTCTTTATAATTTTATTTGTTCATCTTCCACATCAAAGGCCTGGTAGTCTATAGAAAGCAAATTAGGAATGCATTATTTTCAGCGAAAAAAGTCTCAGTGAGACTCATAATTTTATTTTATTTTTCCTGGCCCGTGGAATAACATAAATCAAAAGGAGGAATGGTCCACCTTCTGTTTTGACTACTTTGACCCTCTTCAACCCCTGCCAATTTTTATCTCATTTTTGTTTAACTTTGTACATCAGAGTTTAATTTTAAAGCTGGTCCAGAAGACAGTGATGTATAGGTTACATCAAGTATAGCTTAAATTACCCTCTCCCCAGTGATTTGAAGATGGGCGGGGGGAGAGGAGGAGGTCCCCATTCCTGCAGCAGGGTAGCAACGCAAAGGAGAAATGGACAAAACCTGTCCCCTCAAACGAGCCACCCCAGGCTAGAGGAATATTTCTGCCACACCATCCTTTATATATGTGTGTCTCAAAGTATTTTTTGACACACACATGTGAAAGCAGAAATATGGGTTGCAATGAAATGATAAATATAGGGAAAGCTGCCCCATAGACTCACATCTGGGGGGCTTTGATTCCAGCAAAACTGTCAATTCAGTTTGCCCCAATGATGACTTGCGTTTCATGGGTGGTGCTTGCCATTCTGAAGATGGAACATATGCTTAGCAGACTAAAGAGGTGGTTGGGTTTTAAAAAAATGTTCTTGTCGTGCCACTGGATAAATACCATCTTAAAAACTGATAGGGTCGAATCCCGATTGCTTAACTCCCATTATGCAATACTCATCCCAGGGTATGCACAATCTGAAGTCCTGTGGGTCCATCACCTCGGTCAAGCAAAGCAGATCTGGGTCTGTCCAATGTCTGGGTGGATGATGACCACATGTTCTCACCCTGGACTCCATGATGGAGGAAAGGCAGGGTGTGAATGTAAAATAAATAAATCAGTAAATAAATATGCTAACTCCTTTTCAAGGAACAGAGCACAGAATTCACAGCCATCGGTTGTGGTGATGGCAACTGGCCTGTTTAACAATTATTGTTGCTGCTGCTACATTTATTTATATCCCACCTTTCCCCCAGACCGGGACTCAAAGTGGCTTGCAGAAATTAAAATGACACAGATAAAATCCAAAAGAAATGAAAATAATAAAATACAAAAAGTATATCATGCACATCTAACATGAACAATCTCAACCATACGTTGGTTGAAACCCAGCCAGTTAAATGCATAAGTTTTCCACCTTTCTTCTTTCTACCTTGCATGTTGACTTCAAAAGGATAGGGTGGTTCCAAGGGGAAGGATTGAGTACACATGCTTTCATGTAGATGCAGAGCCTTTGGAACTAAACCCCTGCACAGAATGTGGCTGTCTTGTTATAATAACAAAAAAACTCACCACCACATCCTGATCCCCAGAACCTGCAGCCCCAGACAGTCAGCTCACTTTGCTTAACAGTAGGGCCGGCCCCAGCCAGACTTCAAAAGAAAGTTACCAGCACCTTGCTTTATATGTGTTCTGCCTAGCACAGGGCAATATGCCCAACTGAAGCAGGAACCTGAGCCTGAGGATCATGGAGAAATGAAGGCAGAGTGAAGAGGAAGCAGAAGAAAAATGTGTGCTGCCAGGGATTCTTTAGCTGTGATTCCTGCATTGGAGGGTTGGACTAGATGACTTTTGGATCCCTTCTATATCTGTAATCCTATGATACAAAATAAGAAAGAGGAAGGTGTGAAAGATGGAACTATAAAGAAAATCAGTTGTATACTTGACGGGGATTCAGAATGGGTTCCCTGTTAAAGGTGGTCTATATTGTTTGTTTTCTTTTTTCCTTTTAATAGTTTGTGCCTTTGTGTTATTGTTTTTTAAACTCTTGTTGTGAGCCTCCAACTGAAGCAGGACCAGGACTTGCCCTGCCATTAGGCAGAGTGAGGAGGCTGCCTCGGGCAGCAGTCAATGGGAGGCAGGGAATGGGAGGGAGGTGGTGGAGGAGAGAACGGCAGGTGCCGTGCATGCTGCCCTCAGGTGTGCTGGAGGATGCCATCCCATTGCCAGTGCTTAAAAAAGATTCATCTGCCCATAGAAAAGGTACGATTCTGCTGCTCATCTGGTCACCTTCCATCTGTCGCCTCAGTGAACAAAATGTCATGGACCAGCTCTGGGCAGGAAAGTGGTAAATATAAAAATACAGTGGTGCTTCAGGTTACAGACGCTTCAGTTTACAGACTCCGCTAACTCAGAAAAAGTACCTCGGGTTAAGAACTTTGCTTCAGGATGAGAACAGAAATCGCACGGCAGCGGTGCAGCAGCAGCGGGAGGCCCCATTAGCTAAAGTAGTACCTCAAGTTAAGAACAGTTTCAGGTTAAGAACGGACCTCTGGAACGAATTAAGTTCTTAACCCAAGGTACCACTGTAAAGAGAGAGAGAGAAAGAGAGAGAAAGAGAGGGAGAACCATGCTGCTGCTGTTGCTGCCCACAACCTAAGAGGCAGTGGTGTGCACCAACCTGGATGGGTTAAAAATAAGGATTAGACAAATTCATGGAGGAGAAGGCGATCAGTGACTACCATCCACAGTGGTTAAGCTCTGTCTCTACAGTTGGACGCAGCAATGCTTCTGAATACCAGTTGTTGGAAACCACAGGAGGGGAGAGGCCTCTTGTGCACAGGACTCTGGTTGGCCACTGTGAGAACAAGATGCTGGACTAGATGGGCCATTGGCCTGATCCGGCAGGACGCTTCTTATGTCCTTACGTTCACCTTAGGTCAAAAGAACTGCTCTCCTATTGTCTACAACTCAAAGTTTAGCACAGGGCCATTAAAAGGAGGAAACAGAAAATGATGGAGGGAGACATAGCAGAGTGCGGGTAAGCTTAAGAAATCCTCCTAGGGACCATTCACTGCTTATGAGCCCACTGCTTATGAGCTAGCACAGAAAACCCCAGTCTGATCTGCAGCTCTGAAAATCCCTCTTTTCCAATTATACGCCGCAGGGCTATGCATGCATTTTGATGGAGTCAGCCAAAAACCACAAGGAGAGCCCTGCAGCAGCAGACCACAAAATGGGATTGGCACTTGTGTCTCCTAGGAGTTGAAGTTTCAGAGCTCCTTTATCACGTGACCTGCTGACCTGAAGATAGCAAAACTGACCCCGTCTGCATGGAGGAGTCTATTGCTAAGATTCCCCAGGGAGCACCCACCAGCTGCAAACTGATCCAGCGATTAACCCTTGTGTGCTTCGGATGTAACGCGGGAGTCACGGCAATAAAGCTTTCTCTGCATAACAGATCCTGCGTTTGTAAATTGTTGCTCTTATCAGCTACACTCGAGGATGTGATTCCTTTCTTCTGGGTGAAACCAAACTGCCAAGCTGCTCTTAGGAGTGGAGTCTAAATTTATAAAGGAAGGGATATTTATTCACTGGTTTCTGAGGGATGATGGAAAGGGAAATCTTTTAAAGGCAGCTTACTTTTCAATTGCCGTCCTCACTGTATACTACACACCCGACAGAACTGGCAACATGGTTACAAGAAGGGAAGCAAATAATTTGCAAAGTTGCCACAAAATGTTCTCTGTAAGAAAAATCTGAGGCTAATTTAGGATGTCTTACTCAGGCAAAAAAACAACAATAACAACAAACAACAATCAGCTGTGGAAGTTGAATAGTACATTAAAAGTTTATTGACATTTGTTTGTATTCCCATACATTTAGATCTTCTGCCTTTAATTGCTGCAGAAGTCAATCAGATTCACATTTGGTCATCTTTGGGGGCAGTGAATGAGCAAGAAGGGTTTTCATTGACTATTTTTTTATTAAAAAATTAAAATATGATGGTAGAATTCTGGTTGTGTGTTTTTAAGGCTCGGTTAACACCTTGGAATTGTGGTTTTGTAGCCACTTAAAAGCAGGAGTGTGCTGCTGTAATCTGAGGCCCCCATCTGCATCATTGATTTAAACCACTAGGAGAACACTTTAAAGCAGAGGTTTTCAACCTTTTTGAGTCCATGGCTTCCCTAACCAACTACATTCTTTCTGAGGCACCTCTGTGGGGCCCAGGGGCCCACTTATGTCGCCCCTTGCCTGCAGAGCTGGCAGCATCTCACCACTTTTTGAACACCCTCCCTACAGCACCCCTGACCATCATTCAAGGCACCCCAGGGTGCCACAGCACACTAGTTGAAAACCACTGATTTAAACAGTTATGGCTTCCCTCGGAGAATGCTGGGAAAAGTAGTTTATTAAGGAGTTTGTTCAGGGTGCTGAGAGTTGTTAGAAGACCCCTATTCCCCTCACAGAGCAACAGTTCCCAGAACAGATTAACCATCAATCCGTCTTCCCAGAAGACTCTGGGAGTCATCGCTCTGGGAGGAGAAGACAGGCCTCCTAACAACTGTCAGCACCCTGAAGAAACTACAGCTCCCAGAATATTTGGGGGGAAGCCATGTCTGATTAAAGGGGGCTCATTGTGCTTTAACCAATGTCCCCACTGTGGAAAGATGTGTGGATCCAGAATTGGCCTCTACAGTCACTTACTGACTCATTGTTAAAACCGTCTTTATGGAAGACAATCTTACTCGCCAAAGAAGAATTAGAAGAAGACATGTATAGTGCAGATGAGGCCTAAGATTCCAAGCAGTGCTGCCATTTTTTTCACCTTCTGCTTCCATTCTAACAGCAGCAGGGATCTGAGGAGAATCCCAACAGTGAGGAGAAGAAGAGGAGAAAGGTTTTGAGATGCTGCAAGGAAGAAGGAAGGCCTTCTCTGGGAATGGCCCCAAACCAATAGGACTGCAAACTGTTTTTCCTTCCGAATCTGGATTTTCCCAGGCCAGCAGTTTTTGAAGACTGCCTCATCTTCGCTCTCAACTCCTGGATGCCCTCTCTCCTCTCTCTAACATATTTCCTGGACACGTCTCACCTTGCCCTGAGGGGAGAACACAGCAACGATTCAGTGAAATTATCTCAAATGAGGGGATATTTTCCCCCTCGTTCTCTCTCCTGTGGGCTTTCTGTGGAAAAAGAGCATTTAGCTTGTTAACGACCATTAATATGTACCATCATATATTAGGGGGAGTTAATACGCAAAGGAGAAGACTCAACCTTTCAGTTCATTAAATAAAACAAATTTTCAAAACCATCTATTTACGATAGTTGGGGAACTGTGAGGAAGAGCTGAAGGCAGCAGCGCCTGCTTCACCAATTTGAAGACAAGATGGGAAATCCTTAGAGGAGAAACATTTGCATGTTTGGAAGATGCACATTTTGGACACAGATACATCCAGGATGCCACTGATCCTTTCAAGGAACCACTTTCAAAATATATTTTCCTTTTATAAGATATCCCCCTTTTAAAATCCCACCAGGGACCTTCTTATAAATGAGGAACTACATCTCCTGGGATTGGACCAAGCTGGAAAAGTATGTTATTAAAAAAAAAAATACATAGCAGAATACAGAGCAATATAATTAGCCCATTTCTTTTATTTTTTTCTTATCTTTTAAAAATGTATAGCCAAATTTTAATTAAGCATATTCTCTGGATGTTTGAACTGTGCAAGAATAAGGAAAGATAGTCTTGCTGTATTTCCAAGGGATTAATTGTATCAATTTAAGTCTCCTTTTCTGATCTCTCTTATTGCAGCTGCTTGTCTTCCAGAAGTATCCACGACACCTTGTGTGAGATGCAGAGTGGTGTGTGTGTGTGTGTGTGTGTGTGTGTGCGCACATCTGTATCTGGGATCAAAATCCACAGCTTCGAGGTGCATTCTTATCATTACAGGAAAGAATTTACACAGGCAATTGCAAAATTCTGTTTGATGCTAATCTTTGTGCATGGAAATCAGTATAGGCCTTCCATCCCAAAAGCCCCTGATCCATTACATTATTAGCATCATCGTGGTTCCTATTTGTTAAGCTGTCATTTGGAATGCATAAGGAAATGAATGTATATCTATATATACCCTACTTGCAAAGTAACATCTCCTTGCTGCTTCAGTTCAATATCTCTGCAACAATGGGGCAGGTGCAAATAAACATGATTCCAAGACAGCGCTCATTGACCTGCCCAGTTCCCGAACTTTACAAAAAGAAAACATTTTGATTAGGTCACCATTTTAAAAAGCCATATAATAAAGGTCTTCTATGGCATGTCAACCCAGAAAGCATTTAAAACAAAAAACCCAGTCCAGCTTTTCTTGACCTAGTTCTCACTACGGCAATAAGCCTGTGACTGGGTTGCACCATTTGAGACTGCAGGCAGGGACAGACATGTTGCTTGCTCCTAAGATTCTCTCCATATAAAGAAAAAATGGTGGAAGAGAGAAGGCTAGACTATAACCCTTCTTCCTGAGATCCAGTTTTCTAAGTGCATGGATATTATTATTATTATTATTATTATTATTATTATTATTATTATTATTATTATTATTACCAGCCATCTTTTTCCCTGACAAGGACTCAAGGCAGGTTACAGCTAAAATAGAAACAGCTAAAAACATAGGGCACATGGGGGAAGCAAGAATTTTAAAACTAACAACAACAACAACAACAATAACACACACAAGGTGCCAGTATTCACCATGAATGCCTCCCTTGTTCTCTTATAATGGCAATGGCACCCACCTGAGAGGTGCTGGAACTAAGTTCTGGTGAGTTCTGGCTGGGGAAAAAAAGCCCTGCACACAGATATTATCTATTAAAACATGCAGATCATTACAGTAAAACATTGCAGTGCCAGCCCTTTCCTTAGAAACAGTCAGTTTCCAAAAACCTATTGGAACAAGACAGTTTTTTTATTGGGAAGATGGTGATAATCAATCTTATGTATCAGATTTATGGAAAATCTTTAAATAAACTGTTGTTGTTTTTTAAAAAAGCAACAAGAAAGTCTCCATCTACTAATGGAAGGAGAACAAGGGTTGGGGGGAGTCTTGATCTTTCTAAGAAGGGAATTCCAAAGCCTGGGAGCAACCACTGAGAAGGCTCTCTACCAAGTGTGCCTGTGAGGGTAACAGGATCAAGAAAAGGGCTTCCCCCCCTAAGCTCTCAGAGCCTGGGCAGCTTCATGTGAGGGAATATAGTTCTTCAGGTGCTGGGTCTTTCCGTTTTTTAATGGAGGCGCATCCAGTCCTGTCAGCTCCCACTAGCCAACTGGAGCATCACCACCAATATTTTTGCAGACAGAGGTGTGTTTGTAACCTACGTCTCATAGCTAAAGAGGAGTGCTTGATCTCTCCTACACTCACACACTGGTCCCTTGTTTCTTGCAAGGTTCTCTGCCAGCCCTCCCTGGAGAAGCTTCTGGGCATTGAACCCGGGACCTTCTGCCTACAAAGCAGGTGTCCAGCCACTGAGCTACAGTCCTCTCCTATCTTACTGCTTTACCCGGACCTTTAAGGAGTGACATATTGCATAAGTGGCCCAGAACCCAATGACTTCCCTGCAATCACCTTTGAAAAATAATGTGACGCCCTTCCACATGCAAACTTCTGTTCCCACAGGGCTGGCTCAAGAAAGTTTGGGACAAAAGGGAGATGGCGCCCCCCCCAAACCATTTAAAGGAATACCAACTAAGCCAGTGTGGTATAGTGGTTACAGTGTTGGACAAGGACCAGACGACCAGTGTTCGAATCCCCACTTGGCCATGAAGCTCACTGGGTGTGACGTTGGGCCAGTCACTGCCTCTCAGCCTAACCTAAATCACAGGGTTGTTGTTGTGGGAATGTTCAGGGATGCAGGAGAGGATATATTGCTTGATTATAGCCTTTCCAACTTGTGTAAACAAGTTCACGATTTAGCAGAGTAACATTCCCCTTTTTTAAACTCACAGCGGATGTGTTTGCTCAGGCTCTCTAAAGCCTCTATAATATCTGTTCTGGTATTTTCCCCTTATTCCCTCATAAAAGATAAGACACGACAGTCTTCTATAAAAGTATAAAAAACAGTTTACTCACATTCTGTTCACAATCAGATCCCAGAAGGCAGACTTAGCTTAGAAAAGTAACATACACCTGGAAACTATCTCATAAGGAGACAGTCCCTTTGTCCTCTCTTGGCTGGAGGCCAAGAGAGCATCTTTGGCTAAACAGATGTTGCTTCTTTGGTGCATGTAGTCATAGAGAAAGAGATGGCTGCCCTGCCCTGTGCTTTTGTCATTACCTGCACAGGTGAGGCCACACCGACCTCTAGTCACATGCAGAGGAAGTTTGTCCTAGTCTAGAAGGAAAGAGGAAGTTTAGCTGCTGGCTGGCCAAACATCCCTCCCCATGTGTAAACATGTTCACTCTAGGAATGTTGTACTTGACTGCTCCTGTGTTTCATATCGCACAGTTGTGGGGGCTGAATGATAAGGGGTGAACCATGTATGTCACCTTGAGCTCCTTGGAAAAAATGGTGGATGGTAAAATGTATTTATCTCTTACATCTATTTCAGCAGTGGCAGCAGGCAACATGGCCCACTCAGCTCTGTCCCTCAGCCTTTTGTTGTTCCTCCCTGACCCCTAGCATCGGCTGCCTGAGGTTGATTTTTGTGACTCAAGATAGGGTCATCACTGCACTGGAACCCTATTCCTATCCTGACTGGCAGCAGAATTCCTGGATTTCAGGCAGGGTCCTCTCTTAGTTGAACTTGGGGCCTTCTGCCTGCAAAGTGTATGCTCTGCCAGTGAGCTTCAGGGCTTCAGTTCCCCACTGAGAGATTTACCCTTTAGAATCCTAAGGAGGGAGCAAAACCCAGAAAAATGACAGCTCACAGTTTCAAAATTGAGCAAGACATCCGCCAAAAGGCAAAAAAATGAAAATTTAAAAAGCAAGGAACGGTGACTTATCAGGGACACTTGGAGCACAGAATCCAGTCCCAGATTTACCACCCACTGAGAAGTAAACCTAAATGAAAGCACCTGGAGCAGGGCTTGATTTGACAATTGTGGGGTGTGGGGGGGTGTAAGGGAGGGTACAGAGACAGCTCCTGTAGAAATTAAAAAGCAAAGCAAAAGCCCAGAGTGAGGCCGAAACTCCGTAGCTATTGGAACAATTACAGAGCACACGCATCCCTTCTTAACAAATCGACCTTTTCCTTTTCATCAAGTTGCAAAACACTAAAGGTTAAGGAATGTTTGAAAGGAAGCTAATGCTTTTTAAAATGGGGAGGGGGGTAGATTTATTCAAGACTCAAGCAAACTTTGTGAGGAACCATAAGGCACTAAACACATAAATTCCCCGATTCCAATAAAAAGAGAAGAAGGTGAATATGAACAGGCACATGCAATCTGTACATGCAATGTTTTTGTTTTTTTTATTGGAAGGATGAATGAATGTTATGAATGAGTGTTGCTTCCAGGACGACATGAAGTTTGAAAAGAATAAATAGCCAACGAGAGGCACCTGCCCCAATGCTGGTTAATTGCAATTTTTAAGCCACATTTCTTTGTCTCTAGTGTACGGGGATGACATGAGTACAAGGAGAGCAGATCAATGATGGTGTCAGATTTTCTTACTTTCCACGTTGCGTTTGACCTGGATGGCACGAACGGTAGTCACAACTAACGGGGAAAATGAAACCGCCTGTCCTGCTTTTATCACCCTAATGAGCACAAACAAAAATATGTAGAGAAACGCTTTCCCCAAAGTTCTCGAGGTTACTGCTCCAATCCTTCAGCTGTCCCTGAGCGAGCAGGGACAAATGTCAATTGGTACACCACGCAAAGGATTTGTGGGACAATTCAATCTTTACCCTAAAAAAGAAAGAAAGAAAAGAAATTGTGCGCAATAACAACAGCTGCAACAATAATAGCCTTAGTGACAATCATCGGAAATTAAAGAGAGAATAGGAACAGAAGACATAAAACTACAGCATCTTAAAGACTTAACCATTAATGAACTCTGTTTTGTGGCTTTTGTAGGCTGGAGTCCACATCATTGAATGGAAGTCTGCAAAAGCTTCTGCAAACATGGAATCTTGTCAGTCTTTAAGGCGACCCAAGACCATTTTGCATTGGATAGCGATGGAGGAGAATTTCAATTCACATCACATTTAAAGGTGGGTCTAACTTATCCACACTTTTTGAAACAATATAAGACAATATAAGAAACATAATTTGCACTGCTCTGGATTTTGCAACGCAATTCTCTGATCAAGTAATGTGCTAAGAAATGTGTATAGGTGGAAACAACATACAGGAAAAATTAGAGGTAATTGCTTTGCAAAAATGTGCATATTAGGCAAAAATGCACGAGGACGCACTAGTGAATCTTCATGAGCAAAAACAAACAAACTTCAAATGGATGTAGAAGTGTGGATAATTGAATTTAAGATTGGGAAAATGACAAAGAGGGAGAAACAGAAATTGACAGATTTGCCCATCCCTAGTGCCTGATGGAACAAATACAGCTGCCCTTCTGGAATAAGGACATAATCCCAGTCTGACAAAAGGTCCATTTCATCCAGTGTCCTATTTTAACAAGTGGGCTCCAGACACTTCTGGAAACCCATGATCAAGGAGCTTGAGTTTAGTGTTCTTGCAAACTATTTCATCTAAACATGATCAGCTTCCTTCTAAACCTACTGTGAACAGTCATTGCCCTCAACCAGAGCCAGTGTGGTATTGTACAGAAGATGCTGAACCAGAAGGGCCTGGTTCAAATGTCCCATCCTACAGCTCCATAAGTGACCACAGGCAAAGCAGTATTTCTCAGCTAACAATTCTACCATCTCATTCTGTGGCACATGTAGACAGGGCATTGGTGTTCTTCAAAATATGTCATCGTCCCGCCCCGCCCCCATGTATGGTCAGGGCAGGTCCAACACATTTTGCTGCCTGAGGCAGAATGCTAACACCTCTCCCTCCTCCAATTCGAGGTGCGTAGTACTTGAGGAGGGCCAAGTTAAAATCCCACAATCACCTCTTATTGTTGTATTGTCACTTACGCTAACAAAGATACCTTTGCTGTCCCTTCTTGACATCCAAAACAAGCCGTCTGAGGCACTCACTACACTCTGCCTAATGGTAGGGGCAGCTGTGTCTAGGATGTCACTCTGCCTTAGTGCAGCCTCCTCCCTGTTCCAGAGTGGGGCAGGCCTGTATGGATTAAAATTGAATACTGGACACACATGCCCAATTCCATGTGCCACCTTCAAAACGCTTACCTAAAATTACAGTTGAATTGGATTAATAAATGAATGCAAGATACTAGAGCTTAAACGGGGCTCTGGAGATGGTGCAATCAAACTTCTCGAGATGTCAGCACAGCACTTAGCAGTATTTAACAGTTGCATAATATATGGAAATTCACTTTTGTGTTCCCATGCTGGGAGATATTTCATCTGCTGACATTCTGATGGCGTCATGCAGCAATACAAAGCAGGAGAGCCCTGCCAGGGGGGGAAAGTTGGCAACCTTAGTCTCAGCTTTTCCATGGCTTGACCCCTGCGCTTGAAACTGTAGCTTTGCTAAAGGGTCAAAAAAGTCCTTGTCATCCCCCTTCATTGCACTGCAACGGCAGCTATTTAACCAGCTTACACACACCGTAAACTGTGTTAAATCCAGATACTCAGAAAATCCTGGGAAGCGAATCATTTCTGTTTCTCTTCCCTAAAATCCTGTTTGCTAAAACCCATTTGGTAGATGAGAGAATATTTTTTTCGTTGTGAATAAGTGTTCAGGTTCATTCAGTCATTCCTGTTAACTGCCAAACGCGCCCCCTTTCTCCAGCATATAGGATTTCTATGAAAGCATGATTTAATTTGCAGTTAATTAACTCATCAAATCATCATTCTGATTAATCAATTAATGCTTTCAGACCCAACCGAGACATTTGTAATTTCTTACGAATAAAGTGGGCCCTTTTTTAAATTCATATGGCATGGTGATCAGCCGAAGTGAATGACAGGCAGTGTAAGTGATGCTTTGGACTAAAGTACATGGGATGCTCCTTCAATTAAAGTTTGAAAGCACTAATAGCCATTGATTTGATTCATTCATTAACTACAGATTAAAATGTTGAGTTTACAATCAGAACTCATCCATTGTGGGGAAAGGGTGAGCAATACGTTTAGGCATGAAGCATTGGGTACAAGAGCCTTGGAAGGGTTGCCGTAATACTGGAATGTCTCTAAGCATGTACAAAGTGTTTTTCCATCATTGGTGAGCCTGAAAATAGGCTCTGGTTTGTTTGTTTTTCAAAATGTTGAAGTATTCTGCACAGTGGGGAATCTGTGGCAAACAGACTTGGGGGGGGTGTTGGGGCAGTCATTGTGATGCCCTCTAGATGCTGTTGGACTACAACTCCCATGAGCCACAGCTCGGACAATGGTCAGGGATGATAGGACTTTTAGTTTAACAACAACTGGCAGGCAACACATTTGCTACCCCTGGCAAGGTGTCAACAGAAATTCAACTACACTCTTTAACCACAGACAATTGAGGGACAAACGAAATGGGTGTGTACAGCACAGGCAGAGATGCCTCTAGAATAACTCTCTTAATGATGATGTGCATCTAAGCAGCAGCAGCAGCAGCACCCCGCCCCAAATGGTAAAATGGTTTAGCTCCAGGCACCTCTTCATGATCAGAAATAAACATTCCTGGGGGAAGGAACCATAGCACAGAGGGGTGGGATTGAGCGCGCTCGCTTCTCCTGCAAAAGTTTCCAGGTTGATGCTTGGGCATCAGCAGTTGCAAAGGGGCCAAGGGATCCCAAATACTTGCTGCGGATCTGGGTCGCAGACAAGCCCCGCGCAAAAACGAGTTTGCAAAAAAGACGAGCTGGTGCCTTCGCAGCGCGCGTAAACTTGGTTGCAGGGTCGCAGGAAACCCCTCACCTTTAAGAGCTGAGAAAGGCAAGAGTTTAAACGAGGGTCACTCTCCCTCACAACTCTGCAGGGCAAACTTGCTCCGGTGCCCTCCCTCTCCTTTCTTTTCAGGACGGATAAAGGAAAGTCCTTCCTCTGCGCAGCGGCGCGTTGTTGAACTAGGGAACTCGCGCCCGCAGGAGGCAGCGATGATGGCCAGCAAACTGGATGGCTTCAAAAGTGTATTGGACGAATTCGTGGAAGGGGATAAGGCTATCAGTAGCCGTCAGCCACTAAGGTCATGCTCTGCTTCCACAGTTGGAGGCAGCAATGCTCCTGAATACCAGTTGCTGGGAATCACTGGGCTCTTGGGCTCGGGTCTTGCTTGCGGGTTTCCTACAGGCATCTAGGTGGCCACTGTGAGAACAGGATGCTGGACTAGATGGGCCACTGGCCTGATCCTGCAGGCTTTTTCGATGTTCTTTTCTCCCTTGCAACAGGTCACCCCCGCCCACCTCCACCTCTTCTCCTTAAGGGGTAGTTATCATGACAGTTAACATCCAGGAGAGTCGTCTTAATCCTCCCATCAATGAAAAGCAAAACAAGTAATCGAGCAACAAAAGATGTTTTTAATCGTTGACAGCCCCACTTTTTGCTAAGGAACCCCCGGAGACCCTGCTGGAAGGGCAGGCGCAGTTAGGGGCGCGCCCCACCACCAACGCGTGCCAAGGGAGGGGGGGGTCTCTTTCGAATCCACCGCCTGCTCTAACGGATGTCTGTCTTGGAATCCAGAAATGCATTTGCTTTTTGTGTCCTAGACAAAAGAGAAACCCCCTTGTGTCTCTTGCGAAACCATCCCAGTGCCGAAGGAAGGGGGAAAGAGTCGTGGGGCCGGGAGAGGATTTGTCTTGCTGTAAATCACCCATCCTTGTCTGGAACTGCTAGCGCCTCCGCCCTGCTTAAGCACATGCGTAACTCTTACCAAAATAAGTGAGACTTATTCGTTTTAGTGGATCGGTGCAAAAAAAAAATTGTTTAATTGTTTTACACAGAGGCGTTTGAAAACAGCACATTTTTTTTTTTAGAAAGAGTGAGTGGGTGGGTGTGTCAAAGACGGGGACATAAAGAAAATACGAATTCTTAGTCTCTCTCTTTCTCACACACCGTTTATGCTATGCAATCAAATGACTTGTGCTTTCTTTTTTAAGCGAATCAAGCTTTATTGAGTATATATTATAGATTTTTTTTTTAAAAAAATAAATAAATACATGGATGGATCCGGATATCCTGAGCCAGGATCCTAAAAACGTTGCTCGTGGTACTTGCTACGCTTGCCCTTCTTTTTAAAAAAGCAAGCAAAAGGGAAAAAGAAAAAGAAAAGAGCAATCCCATTTATGCAAAGGCGTCCGCTAGCAAAAACTTCCTAAGGGTGTGTGAAATTGACTAATCTCTCATGGCTTAATATAAATAGCATTTGCTGTCGCCTCTGGTGGCGTTGCAGGATCCGTGTCTTTCCTCCTCCCTCCCGCTGCCCAGCGAGAGCGCACCGCGGCTCTGCCAGGCGTTAACTTATTTCTTCCCAAGCGATGGGCAATTGTCTTCTGCAGAGATTTCTCTTCGCTGCTTCTCTCTCCGGCGGGAGAACCATCTGCAGCTTCCAGCTTTCTGCAAAAAAAAAAAAAAAAAACAAAAACAAAAAAACAAAAAAACAAAAAAAACAAACCAACCCCTGAGAGCTCTCTCCGTTTGCGTTCAGGCTGGGAAGCGATCAACCCAGAACAGGACGTCCCAGTTACAAATTGAGGGAAGCGGACGCAAACAAAATTTTTCTTTTTAAGGAACCAAAATCCCTGCAGCTCGATCCAGGTTGAATAACCTGGTCGGCTTTAGTGGATTTAAAAATAATATATATATACCTTCAGCTGCAATTAAAACAAGCTAAAACAGGGTTTGCAGCAGGTGAGGTTTTGCAAACTCCCCACCTGGAAAATCTGCACTGCCCCAACCCCCAATTTGATGCCCTCAGTTAGGAAAGAGTTTGGAGACGGCCTCGGAAAGTGGTGCTTAAAAGCCATCTCTCCCCCCCCCCTCCTTCTTCCAGAAAGGTTGTGTTTGTGTGAGCGCGCGCGCATGTGTATGCCTATGTACAGGATATTATGTGTGTGGCCTCAGCAGGATGAGAGCAGAAAACGTATCTAGGGAAGCTTATATATCCCCTTGGGACTCTTGGGAGGGCTGCGTGTCCGTGCGTGATGCTCTCTAGTTGTCCCTTACGGCCGTGGCGCAAAAGGGAATCGGGAAGGCGCAAGAGCCACTTTTCCACAACAGCCCCGCGCAGAGGGAGGTCAAGGCGCGGCGTTGCCGCCGCCTTTTCCTGGGCGCAAAAGTCCAGAGACCGGCTGGGGTGTGTGGCGCTCCTGAGCGCAGTTGGGGAGGTGTCGTGGGCAACTGGCGGATACCTGCCTTTGCTCTGCAAACCGTTTTCATTGGCCAGCCCTTGATCTGGGGCTCTTCTGACTTGGCCCCCATTGCACTGATTTACTGGGCGCTTTAGTTCAAGAAGGAGCGCCTCTGGCCAATTGTAGCCTCTGGCCAGTTTTAGCTTCTCCTGTGTGTGGTGTTTGTGTTAAGGCGCTTGGTGTTTCAAGTACACGCACGCACGCACCTCGCAAGAGCTCCTTCTAGACAGCGACTGGGATGACAGGGAAAATAATCTGGAGAGGGTTGTGAGATGGGATCTGATACAAAGGAAAAACTGAGTTACTTTTAAACATCGCTTCTTCTTTTTTTTTCCTTTTTAAGAAAGCGGGGAATGGCAGTAATCCAGAGAGGCAAGGCAGGCACTGAATCCGAGCAACATTCCCAATTTAAATAAATAAATGAGATACATAAAATCGAACTTTTCCTCTCCTTGCAGGACTTGCTGAGCCCGTTTGCAAAACCTAAAGGAGTTAAAACAACAACAATTATTTTGCAAAGACCAGCAGAAGGTGGGAAAGGGGGT
This sequence comes from Podarcis bocagei, assembly GCF_964188305.1. Lineage (NCBI taxonomy): Eukaryota > Metazoa > Chordata > Lepidosauria > Squamata > Lacertidae > Podarcis > Podarcis bocagei. Next base: position 63,545,126 of record NC_138132.1, on the reverse strand, counting down.
TGTTAAAGAATTGCTCAGACTCTCCAGATCAATGGCTTGTGGGGGTCCTTTCCGACGTGGAAGTCTTTTGAGACTTGCGCCGCCCCCCTACACCTCTCCACATGCTGATTGCAAACGGTTTTTTAAAGTTCCAAGCTCTGGATTTCTGGGCTGTTAAAAACCAAAACCCTAAAAACTGTCGGAGTTATAACCACCACCGCTTAAGAGGCTCGGCAGACAAAACATCTGGTTTGTTAGGGCAAAGTTGCTGGAAAACAGAAAAGAAAACTTTGCTGCCGTGCAAATTCGCTTACCAAAACAATTTACATTCGAGAAAAGGTTCTTAGCCAAAATGAACAAACTTAGTTTCCTTTTTCTTTTTAATTTGTATCCGAGGGCTCTGGGAACCCGCAAGTAATTTCCAAAAGAAAATACGTTGTTATTGTTGCTGTTTCATAGCACTTGGGGCAATTTCCCCCAGAGCTCCGCCTCCCACATTTCAGGATTAATGATTACTTTTCCAACTATTTCCCCTCCCCACCAATATTTCCACCACCCTTCAAAAAAAGAGAAAAGAACTGAAGGATGTCATTGGGAAGGAGTGAAGAAGGAGTTATGGGAGGGGGAGTATTTTTTCCCAAGCCTACAAAAACCTCAGACCCCTCATATTTATGTTCATTCATTTCTCCCTTCCTTACTGTTCGTCAAGGAGGGGAGGGGGGGAACACACCCAATATTTTCTTTTCCTTCCCTTGGGAGAAATTAAAATTAAACTTGCAATTAAAATCGGGGGAGGGGGTGGAACTAGTTGTTGCTTCACCTTAGAACAAAAGAAAATGTTGGCACAGGAGGGGAAAAATTATTACCAAGTTGCTTGTTTTAATAGACAGGCGAGATATATTTATGCTACACACACAGAGACACACACACACTTCCCTGGACCTTGCCAATTTCATTCTGCCTTGCCTGTTTACACTTACACACACACACACACAATATATTAGGGAGAAGGGTTCACAGCCTCTTTAAGAATGAGTATCTGATTCTTAATACTACAAATACAAACTTTCTTGGGGAGATGGTAGGAATCAGATCCCAGTCTTAAAAGGTCGGCCGCCGCCACGCACGCACACGCACACGATCATCCCCTTGCAGCCTTCTCAATAACAACACGACTACCTTTGCTCATGACGTTGTTCTGCAATGTATTTCTGCAAAGCTTTTCAGCCTCCAGACACACTCTCTCTCTCTCTCTCTCTCTCTCTCTCTCTCTCTCTCTCCACTCACAGGCTAGACCTGTCCTCTTTGCAGGATCAGATCCTCAAGTTCCCTTAAGCCCTTGGCAAATGTAGGGCTTTCCCCCCTCTTTTTACTCCGAGTTTTATTACTCGAGGCCTAAGCAACACTCCTACAAACAAAGTACGCAATACTTCTTGGGTGAACTGTTGATTCCTTCTTAATGACGTTCAACGCGAAACGACCGGGTTAGTGCAAGGATTTGGGGAGGTTAGGTGTTTGGCTGTTTGTGCTTCCAGCAAGAGAAAAGATGTAGGAACTAAGGCAGGTCCTCTACGAAGCTGGTCCCAGCCAGTAGCGGTGGCAAATCTGCGTCTGCGTAGCCATGCCCAGTTTGGTACCCACGCCTCAAATACCTAAGGATAGATCATCCTTGCCAGATTGTCTGCCGCTGAAAAAGGAGGCAATTTCTTTGGAAGATTTGATCTTTTCGAAAGCCAAGTCCTTCCTCTGATTCTGCTAAAATCATCAACCTTCCCAATGTAATTACGACCGTTTTAGGAATACTGGTAATCAAGCTTTCATTACATATAAGTTTCTTTTATCTAAAAAAAAAGGGGGGGTGTATTTGAGAAGTGAACTTTCTTGTGACGTTACAACCCAGTAGGATATTTTCTGCTTTGTTTAATAAAACGACAACTTCTCATAGCAAAAAATGTCAAAAGTTCCTTTAAGAAAATATAAATAAATATAAATAGTTATAGATAGGTGTGTAAAGCCTAGCAGACGTGATCCCCTACGGGGGCAAGTCGCCCCCCCCCCGAAAGAAGAGGGGTTTTATCTGAAAACTGCCATGTTTAGCAGACTTCTTAGTTTCAGACCTGTGCAAAGGTGGCACCCCCCCATCTCTCTCCATCTGAGCTACCGAAGTTCTCTGAAATGCTATGCTCATTCCCCAATCCCGAAACGGCAACACCTTAATTAAAACAATTGCATTTTACGTTCTTAGTTCCTGATAAGAACCATCAAGAGAGTCTCCTCTTTTTGCAAAAATAAAAAATACCCCCCCCCAAGAATAAGCCAAACTTCTCAGCCCAAATTCTCCAGCGCCTTCCATAAGACTCATTCCATATAGAGGTAAACTCTCCCAGGTTTGAGTCCCCGGAACAATTAAGACTAAGGAGGTGAATTATAAAGGGAATTCTCTTCCTCTCCTCCCATTTTACATTATAGCTCTCTGGTTTTACCAAAAGAAGAAGAAAAAAGCGAATATTGTTTCTGATACGTGGGAGAAGGAAGATCAAGGTTTTCTCTCTTTTTTCTCTTTACACCTAGCACCCTGGGGGGGTATCCCCTCCCTGCAAATTCAATTCCATTTTGCAGGTATTTGACTAATTAAAAAGAAGCAGTTTCACTGGGCCTGCCTTGCTAAAATGCTTTAATAGCTGCAGGGAAAATGTGGGGGGGGGGGGGGAGGGGGAACCTGCAAGGGCTAGACGACTTGTAGTGCCCCTCTCTTCCTGTCCAAACTCCTCTGCCTCTTTCCATACATCCAATTCTGGACCACTGTTTAATAGGAAAGTGGTCCATGGCATCGTCAGGATGCAAGAAGAACAGGATTAGAGAATGAGGAGTAGATTGGTTGGGGTGGGGTGGGGTGGGGTCACAAGTTTGTGTTGGGTTCTTGTGGTCCTTCAGACACACCAGGGGTTCCTGATGCGACACTCAGCTCAGGGGGAAGTGAATCCAATGAAGAGCAGGGTCCACACTATTTGTGGCGGGGGCGGGGGCGGGAGCGGGAGCGGGGAGCGAGGTCAGAAGGAGGTCCTTTCCCTCCCCCCCCCCCCGGTTTAAAATTCTGGCTTACTACGCATTTGCACGCAAAACCGCCTCCCTTCCTGGCCAATAAAACTGCTATTAGCTGGCCCTTCTTCTAATTCTAAAACATTGTAGCCTGGAAGAAAAGGGAAAGTTTTGCTTCGGTGCAAAAAGTTAAAGGATCTCTCCCGCTCGGGTTGCAAAACAGGCCTCTATCTCTGTCCGGACCTCACGGCTTTCAGTTACATCTTGTATAACCCAGATATCGCCTAGTGTACCCCCGCTCCTTTGGGGAAAAAACCCACAAATACACACACACAAGCCTAATAACCACGAGCGATTCTCACGCTGAGCAAAAACTCTCAATAATAACAATCTCAATTGCGCGCGCGCCTTGCTTTGGACACCCGCGCATTCTCCCCATTAGGATCGTGTGCAGCTCTCTGTAGCTGGTCACACAAACCCCGTGCGCTTTTACGCGGTTTGACAAGCATGTATTTTGGAAAGCTGCTCCATTTCTCCGGACTTTGTTGGGTCTCTGTCTCTCTGCTCTCCCCTCCGCCGCCGCTTCAAGACTTTGCGCTCACATTTGATGCAAAGGCAAGCTGACCCCCTTCTTCCCTGCTTAAGTTGCCCTGCGCGCATGAGTTATTGGTGAGGAATCTCCCAGCCTCCCGTTCCGCCTGCCCGGCGCTTGCAGTTGCAACGCGCGCATCCCGGGTGACACTGATGGATGCGCCAATGGGGGAGATGGACAGATGTTGGGGCGGATCTAACGGCATGCAAAGCCAGAGAAGCAGAGGGAACTCGGAGAATCAGGATTGCGGGAAAATAAAATAGAAAACTCACTCATTCCTGGTACACACAACCCGCCACCAACCCACCAGCAAAGTCAGAGAGGAAATGTTTCTTCTTCTTCTTCTTCTTCTTCTTCTTCTTCTTCTTCTTCTTCTTCTTCTTCTTCTTCTTCTTCTACTACTACTACTATTATTATTATTATTATTATTATTATTATTATTATTATTATGGGGTAGGCTAAGGGTTTGCTAAGCAAGCCCTTATCGCCTCTCGCAGTGTCCAGATCCTGGATCCTGCAACAGCAAACCGACGCCAATGCAATGGAGCCCAGCGACCCTGGACAAGACAACTCACCCTCTTCTGCTCCTAGGCAAGAGAATTAACATTCTCCCACGCTGGCGGTGGCAATTTCCCGAGGACTGCAAAATACTTTTGCTCTCTGCTTGTGCATGTGTGTGCCTCATCCTAAGGGACCGTCTCTCTCACCCCTCCCTTTCTTTAAAAAAAAAGAAGGAAACCATCCAACAACAGCATATTTTTCCCTCCCCTGCTACTCTTCAATGCAAAAAAAGAAAAGAAAAAGTACCTAATCCCTTACCCCGCACAGCAAAACCCAACATCTGAAAACATCTGTACCGAGTGAGGGTCTTGGGAGGCATCCCAAAATCTTCAAAGACTAGGACAGACTGCAGTGTGTTTCTTAATATATTTTTTTATAAAAAAAACCTTACTGTGAAAAAGTGAGATCACTCTTTTCCCCCCACTCAAAAAAGCACGAGATTACACACAAATTGTTATCATCATCATCATCATCATCATTTTTTTTTAAGAGAGGAAAATTCTTTGCTACTGATGTTTGCTGCGCTTAAGCAAAAGGAGCTGGGTCTCCAGGCGCTTGCCCGGGCATTGCAGGGAGCTGCTATTAAATATCTCTCAGCCACACAAAGAAAAGAGAGCGGGGAGGAAGAGAGAGAGAGAGAGAGAGAAAGGGGGAGGGGGTGCAATTGGCAGTCGAGAAGGTGCTTGGCTCTACCTTCTGATCCATGTTCATAAAGCACTTGAAACGCAGTTAAGAGTCCATCCTCTCTTCTCTGGCTCCCCCTCTTCCCTCCTCCCTCCCTTCCATTCCCTCTGCCGTACCCTATTGCAAGCCAGGAACACCCAATCGAACGCGCAGCGCATCGATTCGCCAAGCGCTCTTTTGGCAAGGGATTTCTTTTTCTTTCTTTTTTAAAAAACCCACCCTCCTAGAAATCTTTCCCCCACCAATGAACTTGGACTTGCAAGGCGGGGTGGGAGCGAGCGAGCGACTGAAAGAGCCTCTTTAAAAAAATAAAAAAAAAATTTTAAGAAGTACGTGGTGTGATGTGTGGTGAAGAAGAAAACCTGGGAGGCTTGTTTCTTTTTGCAATGGACCAAGCTTAGCTGGTCTTTATTATTATTATTTTTTCTCCTCCCCTTCCCCGTACTGTTTGCAAAGATTTCCTGGGGGACCATTGCAAAGATGAGGACAGAGACGTGAAGGAAGGCAGGAAGAGGAGAGAGGGGGGCGGGAGGGGGGAGAGCTCCTAAAGTGGATCCCCTCTGCAGCAAGAAAGAGGATTGCAAGCCGGAAACCTTGGATATATGCTTGCAGGAGCCTGAAAAAGCAGCCAGCAAGGAAGGCTGGTAAGTCAGGGAAGCAGCAATGCCAAGAGGGGGGCGTGAATCCCGAGGGGCGCATGAATGCTCTGGGCCCCAGAGAGAGAAACGATTGGAGGGGCGCTGCTGTTTCTTTCCTTTCCTTTTTAATGCCGGGTCCTGGGTGAAGTGTTTTGTTGTGGGGTAGGGGAGAGTTGCACGTGCAACCCAGCTCCTACTTATGCTTGTTCGGATGCAAGTACCACCGACTCCGGCGGAACTTCTTCCCAAGTCAATGTCTCTCTCCTCCCCACCCCCTCGAAAAACCCCTTCCTTTACGTTGGTGGACTCACGAATCCTAAGTCCCGGGACCCCTGATCAAAGCAGCAGGGTCAAGTTTCAAAGGGGCTTGCACCCCCTAACAAGGAGCTTGCACCTCTGTTGCTGGACTCCTGCTGTTGACCTGTGCTGCTATTATTATTATTATTATTATTATTATTATTATTATTATTATTATTATTATTATTATTACTTCCAGAGATTTTGGCATGCGGAACACAGTCCTCCAGCCTAGAAAAATACTTTGCCCCTTCTGTGCTCTCTCTCTCTCCCCCCCCCGAATCCCCCGCCCTGGTGCTGCCACTGAATGGGGGGGGGGGAGAGTTTAGAGGCGCCTGGCGGTGGTTGAAAGGGAAGGGAGCAGGAAGCACCCCTGATAGCAGAGCTGGGCAGACCTTCTCCCTTCCTCTCCCGCTGGCCTCCCTTGACAGATCTGCTGTCAAGGCCTGGATGACCGGAGGGCGGCCGCGTTTCAGGAGGGGTGGGCAGGCGGGAGAGGCTGCCTGGAAGAACTCTGGCTCACCCCTTCCCAGCCAACCCCCCCCCGCGCCTGCCAGCCACCCCCATCCGCATGCCTTCCACGCACTTCCCAGACTTTACTTTGCTGGAGGAATTCTCCTCCGAGCTGGAGAGGAAGGAAGATGATGGATTTCTTATTTCTCCCTTTTGGAGAAGAAGAGAAGGATCTCTAAGCCACGGGGTTTTTGTTTAAGGGGGATTATTTCGAAGGAGTTGTCTGAGAAGGGGAGGGATTGGGACCCTGGAGCAACATAGGGCGGAGAGGTCAAGAAATGGGAGCTTTCCAGGAATCCCCCCTGGGGATGTTTGGAAGGGATCTGGACTTTGGGTGGGTGGTCTTTGAAGCTCACGAGATGGGCTTCGTCTCCAAGTTAATTGATCCAGGTGGGATAAGGGGAGACCCAAAGGATGCCTTGGAGAGGTTTAGACGGGGGCTGAGAGGGCGTTTAGGATATTGGGAGGGGGGTATCCCCATCATTGTCCCGTTGGCCTAGATCTGAGATTCCCTCCAGACCTCAGGGGTTTGCAATAGGAGCGGGATCGGAGAGCCCAACCGAGGTGGGACCTCCAAACTCCTGTCGGGTGATGGGACGAGAAGTCTCAGGTATTTTTCCTGCTCCCAAAAAGAGCTCTGTCTGGGAGGGGGGCACAGGGGGTCCTGCCAATGCTGTCCTGGGGGTTCCCTCTGGTTGTGGAGGTGGGTGGAAACCTAGGAGATGCAGCCCGAGCACAGTGTGTGCGTGGAAAGGTGAGTCTCACCTGTGGGACGGGACGAGGAGCCGCTCTTCCTCTCCTCCTCGGCCACTCCTGGGGTTTCAGGCTCCGGGCAGAGACTTCCATGGGATACCCAAAAGGTGGCTTTCAGAACTCTCACGCGTGGTGGCTGGGGCGAAGTGGGGGGGGGGGGGAGAGGAAAGAAGGACGGCCCACCAGTTGGGTAGGGGAAGAGGCATGCTCCTCCCCTGCTTTCCTTGGGCAGCTTGGCATCTGAGACAACCCCCTGCCCGCTCTGCTGCTGCAGACTGGGCACCCTCGAGATCACTCGCCCTAAGCTGATGGGCGCCGTCGAGGCTGCGGATTGAATTGAGCGGGGAGGGGACGGGTTGGAGGAGGAGGGATCCTCCCCCCGTCCCTCCTTGTCCCCTCCCCCTCCTCCCGGCTGCCATCTGGGGAGGGGGAATCCCCTCTCCTGCTGCCTCCCCCCTCCCCACTCCAGAGCGCTCTTCTTTCGCGCGTGGCCCCCGCTGCGTTGCTGGGCGGCTGCCGCGCGAGGCGCAAAGAGTTAAGGCGGCAGCGGCAGCTTCGGCGGCAACGGTGATGGGCGCCCCCCTCTCCCTCCCTCTCCCTCTCCCCGGCGACTAGTTGGAGTCACGCTGCGATCATCTCTTTTTCCCTTCAAGCTTTGCCTGTTGCCTCCGCCGAAGCCGAAGAAGCCGCCGCTTCCTCCGACCGCCGCTCGCCGAGCCGTCGGAGCGCCGGGCTGGAGAACTGCAAGGCTGCGCGCGGCGCTTCCAAGAGCCGGCCGGCCGCTCCAGCAGGAACCCTGGAGGGCGCTTGATGCCGTGAGCTCCCCGAAGAAGACCGGAGGAGGAGGAGGAGAAGGAGGCGCCGCCGCTACCGTCGGGCCGGGCTGGGGGTGGCTCCCCTCGGAAGGACTCCCCCAGAGGGCGCCTCCACAGGGCTGGCCCCAGTCCTTGCGCTCCTTGCTGCGGGGCGATCTGTCAAAGTCCCCCCTCCTTCGCTCCTTCCCTCCCTCCTTCCCGCGAGCAGCAGGGCTGTCCTTTGCGCTCCCTTCTCCGGCTGCTGCTCCTGCCTCCGCCTCCTCTTTCTCCTCCTCCTCCTCCTCCTCCTCTTGCACATCGTGCATGCCCAGCAGCGGCAGCAGAGGCGGCAGCAACAACAACAAAAAGCTCGCAGCGGCAGCGGCAGCCCAGCCTGGAGCGGCTCTCTCCTCCGACCCGGATCGAGGGAGGCTGAAGCAACTCTGCTGGCCCCCAGCCCCCAGCCGGCCACCTCCTCCGCCACCTCCTCGCCGCCGCCGCCGCCTCCTCCGGGCGCTGCCAGCGGACGCTGCCTTGCAACATGCCGAGGAGGAAACAGCAAGCGCCCCGGCGCGCAGCAGGTACGAGCCAGGCGCTCCCCCCACATCCTCTCTTCCCAGAATCTGCCACTCCAGGTTAGATTCCGCCCTGCACCCCGCTCCTCTCTTGACCGCTGGTTAGCCAGCCTCTCTTTCGCTCCTTCTCTCCCCCACGATTTAGGAAGCAGGGTGGGGTTGTGGGGGTTGGTTGGTGGGAATAGCCACCCTCTCAGCGCCTTACTTTTGATTTTATTGGGGCTGAGACCCTTGGATTCCGGAGCTTTGGGGCACTTTCCTGAACTGTGCATTATCTGGGTGACTTGTACAAAGAGGGCCGTTGGGGTCCTCTTTGGCTTCCCCACCGCCTTCCTGGTTCCCTCTCCCAGTTTTTCACCCCAAATGTTATTTATTTATGGTTTCTTGTGCCAGAGGAGGTGGTTTGGCAGGCGGCACAGAGAGACGCTTAGGACCATGTGGATAAAATTCCTTCACCCAACTTTCTTTCTTTGCCTTTGGGGGTGACACCGAGAGAGGGGGGCACCACCACCAGACACCCTCTTCTTTCTGAATGGGCACTTCCTTTGACACCCTCCACGCTATTGATTTCTAATTTATAAGACTAAGCTGCACAGGAAACCAGAGCAAAGGGAAAAAAGGGGAAAAAACGGTTCTGGATATTGTTAGATGGTTGTCAAGAATCTTTTTTTACATTCCTTTTTACACTTGCCAGAGTTTGTTTTTTAGGATATCCATATACTTTTCCCTTTTAACTTTTTTTTTTTAAAAAAAGAAACTGGTGCACTTTATTTACCATCAGCAGTGCTAGCTCTTGTTAAATTTGCAAACTGGATATTTTTGTGTGTGGAAAGGCCAGGTTTGCAAAACAAATACTGTACTTCTTCCTCCCTCCATGCCTTCCTTTTAAAAACAAAACACCAAACCCCTTACCTTTTATTTTTGCAGCCCTTTTTAAGGCAAGGGGTGGGTGGAGATCTGGGTCTGGAGCAGAGTTTCCTTGGCCTGTTGCCATCCTTGATTTGATGGCTGATTGATTGCCTGTCATCCAGTTGCCTTTGATCTATTCATTCCCAATAAACCTCAATAAATCACTTGCCATGGTAACGCCAGACTCTGTATGACATCACGCACGTGGCCTGTCAGCTCTGCCAGTGCAACTTTCAGGGTTTCTGGTTTGCTTTAGTTGGGGTGGCATGGACGGAGAGAGTTGATTAGGGCAGATCTTCTTGCACTGGAAGATCCCCTCCTTGCAGAGTACTGAAGGGGAGAGGATCAGTATTCTGTGGCTATTTAAGTGTGGGAGATGAAGTTCTTGTAATCTTTAGGAAGCAGACATATGCAAGGTATGCTGGAGTGCCTTTTGATTTTGAAGTGGTTGTCGTCCTATGTTTAATCAAGGAGTTTATCATTTCTTGTGGCAATGAGAAGGAAGGTATACTTCTCAACAGCATCTTCTCAGAAATGGCTTGGTCTACAAGATAACCAGGCAGGCAGGCAGGCTGGCTGGCTCTCATGGGCGACAAGTTTGATTTTTCTCGAAATGAATCATCATGCATGGCATACATGCATCTTAACTTCATTCCTACATATCCATTTCCCCCAAAGCATGCCTCACCGATCGCCTTCCTTTCTTGAAGTTGTGATAGGAAGAAACTCTTTGTTTCCTCCTTGCAACACTTTAGCACTTTGCTCAGGAGCTGGGAAGTTAAGGAAAAGTTTCTGTTTGTAACAAACACGATGACGTAGGCACCTATCCCGTCTTTTGCCTTTCAGATGAATGCGAAGAAATGCTTGAAAGGTGAATTCAGAAGTTTCCCTTAACAATGATTAATTTCAGTGGAAAGGAAATATCTTCCAGGAGGTTCAGGCCTGTTCCTCAGGGCTAAACCAAGTTTAGAACTTGCAGTGTTCAGGAAAGGAAAGTCTCCAGACCTCTGCTGGAATTGGGGTTGGGCTGTGCGTTCTGCTGAACCTTTATATTTTGAGGCATGCTTTCTTCTTTATATATATGCAGTTCTCACAAACAACTTACGATGTGTGCTGCACTGAGCAAAAGTGAAATCTCTCCTAGCTAACATCAGTGCAGATTTTGAATAAAGCTGAGCACCTTTGGCTGAAGCATTTAAATCACTTTTAAAAAATAAAATAAAAAGGAAAACTAATATAGCAGCATTTTTTTTAATGAAAAGAAAGAAAAGAGCTTTCCAATGTAAAGTATCAGGTTATTGAAGAAATATTCATTAATGAAAAAAAGGGAGTTCGGGACTAATAGGAGATGGAAGAATGGATTTGCTCTATCAAAATGACCCGTCAAAATGACTTTGTTTCATATTTGATTTAATTGTCTCTCTCCTGACAGGCACATTTATCAATAGCTTAATGGTCAATCAGAAGTTGGCAGAGTGAATGCTTTCATTCTTTCTCATACACTTGCCTTGCCTTTACTTTATCAAAATGCCTTTGGCTAATGGATATAGGGAGTGGGGGCAGAGAATGAATGAGATCTGCTTATTTAAGGCAAGTGGAACAAAACTATGCTGTTGGTATAGGAAAAATAGCTGAGGAGCTTATTATTATTATTATTATTATTATTATTATTATTATTATTATTATTAAAAAACCATTTGATGCAGCAGAAAGTTTTTTTAAAAAATGTTTTCTTTTCTTCTTTATTTAACAGCTGCAACTTGTAAGGTCCGTGACTGCTTTTGTGGTATACTCAGAACGATGACAAATTTATTGCTTTGTACTGATAGAGCAAAGAGGAGAAAAAACAGGGGGGGGGTAGAGGGAGAGTATGTGTGTTGGAGAGAGGAGACATACACATTACATATCCCTTGATTCGTCACTCAGGAAATCCAGTCTCCAGCAACCTTGAGAATACTCTAGGAAAAAAAAATCCCCCTCCAAACTGAAAGGTCCGCTCAGCCATAAAAAAAGAAAAGTTGTTTTGCCAGCTTCATTAGTGTTCACCTAATTAGCTGTAAACCTGATGGATTCCTGACAGCTTTAATGATTGGAGATGACAAGCTCCACGCAGTGTCATCCAGCGGAATTAGGTTTGGAGCTAGTTTGATGTAATCAAGTTGATATTACACAGTCCTGGTTGCCTTTAGTTGTGCATTAACTCAATTTTCTGCTGCAGGTGACAAATGGGCTTTGGTACCTGGATAATCATGTCATAGGAATTAGGGCCCTCGTAATGGTCTGGAGTTGAATAACAACAACAAAGGACTCTCGGCAGCGTAGAGAGAGCTTGCAGCAGGTATTGCAGACAGGTGCGCAAATCCTTCATGTCTAGCCCAAGTGTGAACACCACAAGGGAGAAGACTAAAGCTGTCTTGAAGAATCAGAGAAATCTGTAAAAATGATGGTGTCTGTTTGTTTACTTTAGGACTTGGGTTGAGTAGGGTGGATTGGAGGAGAGGGGATGGAGGTGCTGAACGGGGTTTCTAAGAGGTACCAAAAGGTTTTATTTGGATAGCATTCTCTCCCCCCCCCCCAAGTTTTCATCAATTAAGTTGGAAAATGGTGTGTGCTGAGAAAGGGAACAGCATTTATTGCTGATTAGGAAAGTGTGGGGATTCTGCATTTAACAGAGGCCATTCTAGTTCATGCAAGCCATAATTATCTCACTTGGAATTACAAGCTTCCACATATTGCTTTAAAAAAATAAAATCTCCCTCTTTCAACGACAGAGAAAAGATTATTGCTGTTTCCTTTTCAGGTGGGGTTGGACATGATGGCTGGGAATTGTAAAGGTCCCCTAGAACTGCTTTCAGACTGCCATTATAATACACATTGAACTCAGTGGGGCTTGTTTCTGAGTAGGCATGTATAGGGCTGTGTGGCTAAAGATGCAGCTCACCTTGGTGTTGTTATGGTGGAATTAGAGATTTCTCGCTTTGCACCCTGAGGATGTTGCCACCCCACCTTCAAACAATAAGGCAGAGCAAATCTGATCTGAGGCCTGGAAAAATTACAGCAAAGGCTTCAGGTGTGATCCAGAATACTTAACACCAATGGGAATTATGTCATGGATTTCAGTGCTATGTGGATTCCACCATCAGCTCTGCAAAATATGCTTTATTTCCCACAACTGTACATGTAGTTCTATTAAAATCCTTAAATTGACTTCTGCTCCTGAAAAGGACTTAAGTCAGCAGGAAAATGTACAAATAGAAATAGATGGATTTTAGTTTACTTCCCTCCCATGGAAACCTCTTTGGTTATCAGAGATCACAGTGAAATTTGCAAGTTCTTATAGCCTTGGTGGCGGTAGGAGATAATCTGCCATACAGGCTGAATTATAATGCTTAGGTCTTCAGGTGAAATACAGAATTTGGGAATATGAGTTCAGGAAGTTGAGTGTAACCCCTAAAAAAAGTTTGTACACCACAAGTAGTGTGTGTGTGTGTGTGTAGAACTGCATGCTGTGATAAAGTAAACTCTCTTCCTGAGTCCCTCCAGCCTCAGCCTCTGGGACTTTCCTTTGCTTACAAACCTGCCACATATTTCTCTGTGGGGCACAGAGTCTTCTTACCTGACAAAATGATTAGTTATGGTTAAGGTTGTCCTTTGCAGCCCCTTACCCCTCAAAATAAAATTTAAAAGTGTGGGAAACAATGAGCAAAAGGAGATAAGGGAGAGAGTGGAGCGTAAACCTTTGAAAAAGGAAGGAAGTCCTGATTCCATTGAATGGCTTGTTGGGAAAGGGAATTTTCTAGAATCAGCTGCCACTGCTCCCATTAGCTTGACAGCTGTCAATTAGCCCTTCAGTAGTCTCCTGGGCCACAGTTTATTGCGTGCAGTTGATGTTGTCATTTTGTTCTCCGTTTTGCCTTGAGCACTATGATGAGCTGGAGTGAAATAGTCAATAACTGATGTATCAGCAGTTATTTCTTAAATTGGCTCACAAGTCTGCATTTCCCCCCTTTTTTATAGTAAAGATTGTTTTGTAAAGTGATTAGAATGAATTGTGACTGCTACAGGGTTATGGGGAATGCGGTCTAGCTTGGGGGGATGTTAGGAGGATTATTTTTGGTGCCTTTTTTTTTTTTTTTGGTCTAGGCTGTTTTCAGGATCAGTGTGAATGTGAATGCATTAAAGGAAAGAGAGGGGAAGAGAGCACACGACCGAGAGCATCTTCAGAGGAAAGTGCAAAGGAAATTGTGAAGGGTACAAGCTGCACACTTAGATGCATGCATATGGAACAGTGAAAGTGCGAATAAAAATAAATTTATTTGCCATTGAGAGAGAGGGGGTGGGAGAGAGGGAGAGAGTCTGCCCTGTAGCTTTTTACATAAACCTTGCAAGCATCGCCTCAAAACTGTGCAGCAATCCATATTTTAACCCGTTGTTTTGGCCAGTCTGAAGACAATCCTAGCTACAGCGATTCCATTTGCAAATTCTTAATATTAGACCCACTGTCTTTCAAAACAAAAAATAAAATAACAAGCAAACCAAAATGCCTCAGTGTTATTCAGGAAAGTAGGTGTATGTTTGCGCTCTAACAGTGGGCTATAAAGCAACAGACTGAAACCTTACATTATTTACAAAACCATTTAGTATCATGTTCAGGACTACCCACTTCCAGGTATTCAAGGCTTTGAATTCTTTCCATTATTCTGTTGCACCCCAAATTGGGGTTTTCTCTGTTGAAGGATTAGAGTTTTCCTTTTTTAAAAAAGAGAGAAAGAAAGAAAAACCCTGAAAGGTGAATACAATATATTGTATTTAATAACAATGATATGGACTGGTACATCCAGACAGATAATATGCAGTTGTAATTAGACTGAATAGACAGGCATTCATTTTTAAATTTTTTGACACATGCATAAAATAGTCATATAATAAGATAAGATGACAATTTTATGTTAGGTTGATAAAGTGTCCCGATACATGCATTTAAATGTCTGTAAGCCCTTTTTTATCCAGACAGATTAATTCTAGTTTTTCAGCATTTGCAGAGTCATTAAATTAATTTCCAGAATCCCACTAAACAAGTGAATTTTTGTGTGTTTCACTTACATACAGGGGTGGAGACTGGAATCATTGTGGTTAGGCTTTTTTGTTTGAGTATTTCTGCATTGAAAACAAAGTAAAAAAAGAAAGAAAGAAAGAAAGAAAGAAAGAAAGAAAGAAAGAAAGAAAGAAAGAAAGAAAGAAAGAAAGAAGAGATATTCTCCACAAAGAGAAGACTTAACCCCCCCCCCCCCATATAAGATTATTTTGAAGGACAGCATAGAATTTATTGCCAGTAAAGTTGCTATCTAAAAAGGAAAGGAATATTTATATATATGTATGCAAGGATGTGTTTAGCTACCCATAATTTTGCCAACGAAAGATGCTTTAAGTTCATTGGAGATGGGAAGAATTCATCAGCCGTGTAGAGTCGTATGTCCTTAAGGGGGGGGGGAGCAGAGACTTCATCAAAGAGATCCTGAACGCTCGCCAGCATTATACACCATCTCATTAGCTTCGTTACAAGGGGAGGGGTGGCTTTACCCAAATAATGAACTTGAAGAATAATTTATTATTTCATATTGCGAGGTTACATTCCAATTAATCAGAGTTCTCTTTCCTTCGCTTACAAGAAAGTCTTTAGAATACAGGTGAGTTCTCCACTGCAGCAATTCTGGCAGATTCTACCATAGATTCTACCTCATTCCAGAATGCCACCAACACACTTCTTCATTTTAAACCAGCCAGTGAAAATACAACAGTACTTGACGGTTCTTGCAATAATACTAAGGTTGTGGTGGTTGTCATTAAAAAAGTTATTTGCTGTAAGGGCCTAATTTGTGTGTGTGTGTTTTGCTGATCCATGTTGGCCCTCAAATAAAAGCATCTTTTTTAAACAAGCTTATAGCACAAATCAAGAGGTCAAAAGGGCAGCTGCATAATCCTGCTCCAAAGAGATGTAACATAATGTACAAAGTGATGGACCAAATTCTGGCCCAGCACCACACATTTCTGGTGTTCATTTTTCTTTTCATATTCCATTTCCATCATTAAGCTGCCCCCCCCTCTCTCTCTGGGTCTTCTGTGTTCTTTGTAGGATGCAGGTTGCATGAAACAGGCCATTTTTTAATGAACAATTTAATGTAAATGGGTTCTGAATTTAAATTAATATTAATGAAGCTTTGAGTGAATTTATTTTGCATACACAAAGAGTTGTAACTCTTTCACCCAAACACTCTTGTCTGGATCTGCTAACACATTTGATGGGCAGGCTGGTTAGCTTTTAATTTTGTATGTGTTTGTGTATTATTGTGTGTGTTTTTTTAATTGATTATACCACTTTGGTCTTGCTCTTAGCACAGCATCAAGCAGAGCATCCTCTTGGTTTAAACACACACACATACACCTGTGCTCATCTTTGCAGTTTACATTTTTTTAGTAACTCTTGTCTTTCTCTTCCTCTTCCTACAATTTAGACTTTAGTCATGCATTGATGCCTTGGGAAATTGATTCGAACATTAGTTAGCAGAGTCGAGATGTTTTCTTCTTACCTCTAATGCATTATGTATCTCGGAATGATGGGATGTTCTATAATTAATTCTGTTAGATGTAATTGCTATAATCACTTTGATGCTACACATAATAAGAGTAATATGGTAAGCATATGAAAAATTATAAACACCTTATTGTAACGCTTTTGAGTCAAGGGCTTAACATACATACACAACTATACACAAACCAACCCCATCGGTCCTTATTTTGCTTTGCACTTTATTTTTCCTTTCTTAGGCAAAGGTGACCTTTTAATTTTACATTTCCTTCCCTCTGACAAGGGAATTCTAGAAAACATGAAAAAGTTTTTCCGCGGTGGCCAGAGCTCACTTTTACGTGAATATTATCGCTCAGTTCAAAAGATCAGCCAACTCAACTGTTCCTTGGCAGCATATAAGACACAACAATATTAGCATATATCTCCTGAATGAAGAGGCAAAACGGTACATGCTGTTGTAACCCAGTTGTAAACGATGCGGAAATCGTATCACATGCGCCTTCTCTTGTAATGAGGAATTCTGGGAAACATGAGAGATGAGAACTGGATATATAACTAGAGAGAAAGAGAGAGAGGAAGAGAGAGAGAGAAAAATGATTGCATCATTTCCAAAAGGGGAAAAAAACAGAGACAGAATATGTTTCTCCATCCCTTATTTTTAACTTCCTTTCTCTCTCTCTCTCTTTAATGAATAGTGGTGAATTATGCCTTTGAAAAATAGTTGTACATAAGCAGGAAGTGGAAACAAAGATGGCTAATAGGGTAGGGTGTGCACAGAGATCCTAGTTTCTGAAAGAAAGATGTTTAATAAGACCATCTCTCTTAATGAGCTGCACACTATGCTTAATGCTGCAAAGGTCACTTGATTTTACGATCCGCCCTCAACTGCGACTTTGTAGGTTTCATCCTCAATTTATATTTTACTGCCTTGTGTTTTCTGAGAGGTTAAGTGTGCAAAGAGTGCCTCTGATAGGAGGTGCAGAGGAAATTAGACCCAAATTTGCGTCTGCGTGTATGGCAAGAGATTTTTTTTTTTTTAAAAAAAGGGCTCTCCTTCCTCGCCTTTCCATTTTTCAATATTGCAAAACGAGTCCTTTTGTTGACGGAGGGAGGACAGAGCGGAGATTTTAACTTCTGTAAGCTGAACAAACAAAACCCAAACCACCCTCTTAGTGAATTGTTGTCAGTCGAGAGCAGAACGGAACAGGGGAGCGTCTCCTCCTCCTTTTTTTCTGAAGTATCTCTGGGACTGGGCTATGCGCCTGCAAGCCCCTTTCCTGCTAGGTCAACCTCTGTTGCTGGAGGGACAGATCTCAGCGGGGGTCTCCCGAACGCGCCTGAGAGTGGCAGCCATCAGTCACCCATCTGTGACATGGAGTCTGTTTTTGATGGCAGGGATAATAAAAAGGCCCTGGGAACTGCAGAGGCCCTTGTAATCAGGGCCAGCACTGACATCCTTCTCAACTTTTGACAGCTTCTTCCTTTTCTCTTTTCACCGCCAAGACTGTCTCAACTGGATTTTTTTTCTTCTCTCTCTCTCTCTCTCGTTTCATGTACTTGATCAGTCTCAGATGCTGGGATCTTTTTTATTTTTTATTTCCAGGAGGGAGGGTTTGTGTGTTTCTTTTTGGGGTTGCGGGCTGGGCAGGTGTGAGGGGGAAGCCTGCAAATATATATATATATATATATATATATATATATATATATATATATATGACTGTGGGCCTGTTGCTAATTAATGTTCCTCCATAAGATTCTGTCGGAGTTGAGTAATGTTTTTGATCTTTATGCCTGATAACTGCATACTTAATGAGATTTCAAAGCTGTGAGTGCAGCTCCCTACAATTATTGACAGATGCCTCTTCTTTGCCATTGGGTTCAGCTTCATAAATCCTCTTGCAGTAATGAGGTTCAGAAGTGCCACCCTGCCAGTGAGCTAATGAAAGGGGGGAGGGGAGGGGGGAGGGACGAAGGGGGAGGGATGGGGGGGGGGAGAAACTCTCGCGTCTGCCTGACACATTTTTTCCCCTTTAAAATTTACTATGCCGGTGTCAAGCTGTGGGACAATTACTTCAAACATGCTAATTTTTATCTTGCTTTTTTGTGTGTGTGCCAGGCAAAGCTCGTGGCCTCTGTTTCATCCCTCCCTTTTCCCCTCTTTCTCTCTCGTGCCCTCTAATAATAAATGAAAATTGCATATAACATTATTTTTTTTAAAAAAAGCATGGATCTGAACTGTTGAGGGCTTTGATAGATATGTGTTCTCCTCTCTCGCTTTCCCTCAGTTGTTGTTTTAGGGTCGGGTGGGGGGAAGCTTGCAGTCAATCAGAGCATTTTTTTTTTTTTTTGCTTCTTAAAAAAGAGGGGGGGGAATCTGAAGGGCACAGGGAGGATGAAATAAAAATAAAACAAAGCAGGAGGGAGGGAAGGAAGGAGAGGAGGGCACGGGATGGGAGAGGGAACCCAACAAACTCCTTGGGCCTCCTGTCAGTTTCCCCCTAACCGAACAACTTGAAACATCGTAGATTTCATTTTAGAGTTCAGAAAACGAAATCCTGGTGGAGAATGGCTGTGCTGTGCCAAACAGTCGATTTCCTTTTCAGCAGAGCCATATATCACTGACCCACCCTTCCCTCGTGACAGAATGACAGGTGTCATTTATCAAATGGGGCCTGCCAAACAGCAGGGAAGGGGTGTGTGTGTGTTTTCATGTGGGGGGGGGAGGTTTGGAAACAGCACAAGAATGGTGTGCGTTTTTGGGTGTGTGTGTGTGATGCTGTCTGTTTCCCTTCACAGCAGCGCTGCTATTTTGGGGGAGATTGTTAAAACAGTTCAGCGGGTGTGTGCTTTGCAAGATCCAAACCAGCATCTGTATCTACCTGCTAAACCCTGTTGTTGAAGTACACTCCCCCCACCCCCCCACCCGCCCACCCCTTCGTCCCCATATGTGGATTTCCTTATATATGGGAGGAGGAGGGAGCTGGCTGACAGGTATCATTCAGAGGGCCCCAGCTTGCTGGCTGGGGGTTGTGTAAATGAATATAGGGTCTCTCAGTTTCACATGATTCAAACGTGCATTGTTGAAGATGGATGTTCCTTAAAAAAAGATTGATGATGGATATCGGGCTTGTGGCACCATTTATCATTTTGAATATTATTTAGACTTACCGTGTAAAGCTGTAACTTGAGAGTTGGATGAGCTGGGCAGGAGGGAGGCCTAGGATGTGCCTGTTTTTGATGGATGGCTTTGCGCTCTTTCTCTCTCTCTCCCCCCCCCCCCGCCCCATTGTTTCCTACCAGATACCAGCCGGTCATTATAGGAGTGCCTCACTATTGTATTTTAGGGGCCTGGGGGGTGGTATATGTATGTATATAAAAGGAAAATAGTGTTCAAGATGAAAGGGGTCAGATCATTTCAAAGGCAATGACAGTAACCCTGCGAGGGATAGATGGAGACTTTGCAGCAACATTTCCTAGGCAGTGGAATTCGGAGTCAGTTTAGGGGTTCTTATCCGGGCGAAACGTCTGAGGAATTTCAAGGCATGCCAAACGAGTTTGAATAAGGTGAATCGAAGGTTTTGTAGATCCCTAAACAGAAGAAAAAGCATGAGGTAGTAAGAGGTCAAGACCCAATATATTTTGCCTCTTAAGCTAGAGCACCCTGATCCCTGCCCCCAGACTCTGAGTCAAGGTGAAGCATATCTGAGATCAGTCAAATTATTTTTGGCATCTGAAAATCCTACAAGTGTCTCTCTCTCTCTCTCTACCTGGTAGTAAGAAAACCACAACAATAAATGAAATAGCTAAGAATTTCTTTCCCTTTTCATGACACCTAAAATCTGCTGCCTGAGGGGGCTGTCTCACTCTGCCTTATGGTTGAGCTGGCCCTTTTGAACAGAAAGGGAGAATTCTTTCAAAAACAACTTCTGTGTGGTCTGTAACTGAGTCCAAATGGACTGTCAAAGGGAAACCTCTCATGGACCTCAATGTGGAAAATGTTGCTTGATCATACTTAAGATGGTCCAATTTTCTTTCCTTGGGTTCTTGATTCTTTGTGATGCCTTCAAGTCATGTTATAAGCCTGGCCTCAGACCACCTTTTGTCCATTGGGTTAGTGAATCATTGAAAAATTTGGGAAATTATTGATATGTACTTAAAATGGTAGTTTTGGAATTATGGACAGTAAACTCAATGCACATACACCTTTTAAAATTGGGAATGATTCAGTTACTACAGCCCAACTACTTGAAGGGTTAAGCATGCAGTTGGAAGCCGTCAGAGAGAGTCTTCATTCACAAAGCATTTTGTTCCTGGCGTTTCCCTAAAGTTTTGTCTCTGTTTTACAGTTGAGCTTTCACACAGTGCAAAAAATAAAAATAAAAATCCAGTTCTGAAAAACTAATGGAATATAGCACATGTTGAGGGCTCATTTTGTGGCCACTTGATTCCAGAAAAAAAATCTGCTTGCAGTCTCTTTAAGCCGCAAAATTGCAGAAGTAAAGTGATGAGATTCGGAGCAGTGTACCTGCAACACAGTTCTTTCCTGACTGTTCTGTGTGTGAATCATGGGGAAACAGAAGCACACATGTGCAAAAAGGGTGGGGGAGTGGCAATATGGTCCAGTGATTGTCTGTGTGTCATATCGCGCTCATTGGTGTGTATGAAATTTCGCGCGACATGCCGGAATGTCGAAGAGAAGAAGAAGAGTTTGGATTTGATATCCCACTTTATCACTACCCGAAGGAGTCTCAAGGTGGCTCCTTTCCCTTCCTCCCCCACAACAAACACTCTGTGAGGTGAGTTGGGCTGAGAGACTTCAGAGAAGTGTGACTAGCCCAAGGTCACTCAGCAGCTGCATGTGGAGGAGCGGAGATGCGAACCTGGTTCACCAGATTACGAATCTACCGCTCTTAACCACTACACCACACTGGCTCTCCCCAGTCGTTCAAAAAGCTACAGTTCCATAATGCAGCAGGTACTTGCGCTGTGAGAACATCATTAGAAAACAGGACAAAAGTGCCAACACAATATTCCCCATGTCTGGATGCACCCTGACTCAGACTATTTGTTCCTCTAGCACATTATTTTTTTTATTTCAGGCACATCCAGTTGGGTCTTAGATTGTGGGTTTTTTCTGCAACAAGTTCTGAACACAATAATAGCACATGAGTGGTGGATTTGTTCCGTTTTAGTCTGGAGAAGTGTTGCAGATAAATTCTGCCATTTTAATTACTGGGGGGGGGGTGTTTCATGTAAAAAAAGCTAGGGCAAAAAATAATCTGGGGCAGCTGTGGTATAAAAGTTATGGGATGTGTACTGATTGGAAGTGGAGCAGTGTGACTGCTGCAAAACTTTTTCAGGCGCAGAGCAGTGTGATTGCGTGTGATGGCTCTGATAGCACCCAGAGCACAAATCATCATGTATGTGCAATAAAAAGGATGTCTGGAGAGAGCCCTCTGACTGGCAGCAGTTGCAGGGAAAGATCTTTTTGACGTTCTGCACACAAAATGCATGCCCTACCAATGAGCTACTAAGTACCGACTCTTGGAAATTTTGGAGAAGTTACCTGTGAAAAATATATATGTGGTACAGTTTTTCACATGGTCTAGTCCTCCCAAACTCTAAATGTGGAGATGGCACATTTGAACACACCATAATGTTGAAAATTGTCTCCTTAGCGTGGATCGATTCCCTCAATGTATTGGCTTTCCATATGGAAATAACTTTTGACTGCCATCGGTATGCAGGCAAAAAAAGCAAGTTTTCTGCAATTGTATAGGAGAATTTCATTTCATGAGTGTGAATGGTTGTTTTGCAAATCCTGCAAGCACTCATTCTAAGCTGAGTCAGAACCTCTAAACTTAGTCAAGTTTTAATTCTGCATATTGAGGATGGACATTTGGTATCATTGAGATCTTAAGTGAGAAAAATTATGTGGTTTCCTTTTGTGTTTGAATTGAATTTTGTATCTGACTGAATTTAGGGTGTTGTTTTTTCTCTACAGGTTGGACAAAAAAGTAAGTCAAGTTAAGGCTTGAGGCATTTTTAGATTTCAGGGCATGCAGGCTTAAATCTTTGTAGGGCAAAAATATCATTGGATCACAGAGCTAGAAGGTTCTGATGAGCAAAAAATGCCAACCAGTTCAGATCCTTTCTTAAGGCACAATTCTTTGAGCTACACAAGTATTCTGTGCAAATCTGTGCACATAATCGGCACCGCAGTGTACTACTGGCAGAGGCTAGGCAAACACACACATACACACATTGTGCTAATATTCCTACAGATCAAATAGCTCCAGGTGGCCGAGTCAAGAATGCAAGTCACACTATCAAACTGAGAATCCCTCCTTTTATTTCACAGAACATAAGTTTAGATGGGAACTTTTTCTGGTTTAGCCCTTTGGGTGATATCCAGTGATAGTCATACTCATACCCTTTGAAAATTCTACTCTGAGTATGACTAACATATCCTATGGTGCTGAATAAGAAGCACACCAAAAAGAAAGTGCATTATTGCATGTGTGAATAAAGCATTTATAAAAGGTGTTGTGGGGAGTTACAGTATTGTGGGGTTTTTTGTTTTTATTTTTATTAAGTATTCTGTGTTTTTATATTGTGATTTTATCTTGTGAGCCAGCCTGAGACCTGCAGGTATAGGGTGGCATACAAATTTGATAAATAATAATCATACACCACCTTGTGTCAGGAATTGAACTCAGGACATTGGGTGGCAGGCATAGGTAGGGTATGGTGAATGAATGTGCCCAGTTCCTGAGGAGGAAGAAGATGATTTTGGATTTGATATCCTGCTTTATCGCTACCCTAAGGAGTCTCAAAGTGGCTCACAATCTCCTTTCCCTTCCTCCCCCACAACAAACACTCTGTGAGGTGAGTGGGGCTGAGAGACTTCAAAGAAGTGTGACTGGCCCAAGGTCACCCAGCAGCTGCATGTGGAGGAGCGGGGATGCGAACCCGGTTCACCAGATTACGAGTCCACCGCTCTCAACCACTACACCACACAGATGTATGTATGCTCAGAGTTAAAACCAAGCCTATGAGCAAGGCAGGGTGTGAATACTTATTTGCCCCACAGAATGAGATATGGCAGGCAGGGTAAGGAGTCTTTTCCATGGTGGTCCCCTAATTTTAGAATGCCTTCCTTAGAGAGGCTCACCTCTCAAGAAGGTCTGAAGCTTCTTGCTGCCTGGCAAAGACCTTTTTATTTCCACAGATGCTGCAAGATCATTTTAAGATACTCAACGTGTTACGTTCTGCTGTGGTGGTGTATGCTTCTGCGGCTGTTGGTTTTATTTAGTTAGTTTTGCATTGTGGCTGCTTTGCTTTATTTAATTTCTTGTTCACTTTTAGAGTGTTTAAACTTTTATTACAAGTTGTGAATTGGGCCATATGCAGTTGGCACAAATAAAATAAATATAAAAAATGTATATAACATTGCACAGGCACCTGTCCGTCTAACCTTGATGCTTATGAAGGCTATTGTCTCACCGAGAGGGGTATAAAAGTTAAGGTACTTCCACGGTAGAGAGGAAGTTAAAATTAGTTTCTTGTGTGATTTAATGTTTAGTAGAGAAGTCTGGAAATAGGACATTTTTACCTATTCAGCCATGCACAGAGCAAATGTAAGATAGAATGAAAAGCTGTGTTTGTGAATGCTATTGGTCAGGCCTTACTCATTCATGAGAGTATTAGTGTTTTTAAGGTACTGTCGTAAGAGCTATATGACTGAAATTTGGCAAAGGGTGTGCTTGTGTTTCAATATTTGCCCGTGTGTCATTATTAGTACATTTTAAAAAGTTCCTATCTGTTTCTGAGTTGCTCTGTGCTCTTTCTACTTTGATCTTTAATTTGGCTCCTGAGCCCTTGTGTGCTAGATGAAGCTCTGTGTTCCCTATAATGGGGAATCTAAATGTGGCTATAACTTTTTCGCTTTTTGGCCAAAGTGGATAAAATTTGTAAGTATGGGAGCCCCTCTAGAGTCGATTAAGGAGACAAATAGCTCCAGGGTTTGGTTTCTTTTGCGAGGGAAATAATAATAATAAAAGATTCACTTTCCTTCATAATTTCTTATGGGGAGTAACAGGGAATTGTCTCTTGCTCTTTCTTATAATAAAATAATTAAGTGTTGGCGTAGTGGTGTGTATTCTTGCGTGCACATCTTTCGAATGCTCTGCAGTTTCACACAGGGTTTTGGTGCCCTCTGGCAGACCTTACAGATTTACTCTGTGTCGTCTGATAGGCCACAAGTCTTCAATAGGCCTTACGATGTAATACTGTCTAGGACACAGCCTGTGAAATTCTGAACAGCCATGTGTTCCCCACCCGATTGAAGCTGAGCAGTGTAGGATTTCTTTAAAAAGCTAAAAATCTTAAATGATGCTTTTAACATTCTAAAAATAAAAGAAAATCCACTACCCTGCTAGAAAGAAAGATGAAAGAAAGAAAGAAAGAAAGAAAGAAAGAAAGAAAGAAAGAAAGGAAGGAAGGAAGGAAGGAAGGAAGGAAGGAAGGAAGGAAGGAAGGGAGCATTTCAGTGCTCTGCAGGCAACATTTTGGACAGTCTCACTTTTTGCAAACCCCATCACCCTCGGGAAACATAGAGATATATATTTAAAATACAGCTATTCTTTTTAGAAAGATAGAGTGAGGGATTAGGGTTAGGGGCCTTGATTAGACTTAGGGTGGTTTATTGACATCGTGCTTTGATTAAGGGAAGAAGAAGAATTCTTGCCTCATTATTTGGCCTGCACACAGAGCTTATATGCATTTCTGTTACAGTGGTACCTCGGGTTACAGACGCTTCAGGTTACATACGCTTCAGGTTACAGACTCCGCTAACCCAGAAATAGTACCTCGGGTTAAGAACTTTGCTTCAGGATGAGAACAGAAATTGTGGTGTGGTGGCAGTGGAAGGCCCCATTAGCTAAAGTGGTGTCTCAGGTTAAGAACAGTTTCAGGTTAAGAACAGACCTCCGGAACAAATTAAGTTCTTAACCAGAGGTACCACTGTATTTATATCTCTTACCCTAAGTTTAGGACATTAATTCCAACTCATAATAGTGTCCTGTGTTCGAACCGCAAATGAAGCGAGTGTGCTTTCTTCTCCTCTACCACATCGTTTGGCTGGGTGAAGAGGTTCTTGGTGTCATTCAGGAATGTTAACTCTGGAAATGGGACATTACACATGCAGCAGAACAAGAGGGGGCTGGCATTCTCCATTTCACATATTTTAATGCAGGGATGGCACCCTGTAGTCTGCAGGTATTAATGGACTCCAACTCCTATCAGCCCCAGTCAATATGGCCAGTGGTCAAGGGCAATGTGAGTTGTCATCAAAGCAACATCTGGAAGGTTGTATATCCTTGCTGCTGTTTTAATGGTTTATTATAAGTGACAGGAAAGAACACGCCTATGTTGGCACTTCTGTGAATTTTGCAATGCAGTTCTCTAGCCAAGCAATTTGTACAAAAAATGCATATGCTAGGGTCAAGAGTGCAAAAAATGTTAGTGAAAATACTATACAGAATTGCTCTGCCCCCCCCAGCAGTTTATAATAACTGACAGTGAGGAACCTATATATTCTGGCAAGTTTTGCGTACATATGCTATAGTGAATGTTCAAAATGGCATTATTCACAAAGGAATGTTAGTGATCTCTGGTGAATGTTCTATGTGTCCCAAATTATATACTTCTGAAACCTTTCTGGCATACCTGTTACAGTTATGTAAAGGTGACTATCAGTATTTACTGGTTCATATCTGCATTTTCAGACATTTGTGAAGCCCTTCAAGAATGGTTGACTGCATTTTGAACAATCGCTGTCCCAGTTTGAATTTCACAGTAAACCATAGCTAAAACTCTGTTGTTTAGTCAGACTTATTTGGACTTTGGAGAGTGCTGAAGGCAAACCTTGTGGTACATCTAGAAAGAAACAAATCATGAGCCTAGGTCTCGATGTCATAACAAGCCAGACTCTGGCTGGCTTCCTTGAAGCATGGTGGCAACAGTGGGAGTAGGAAACAGCACAGTGAGGATTTTTCAGCAGTGTGCCCCAGCATACTCCACGTTCACAGTAAACCATGGTTTGTTTCTAACTATGATTTAATGTGATGCGCAAACCAGGCCCCTGTGACTTTATGTACTGAAACCACTGCAAAATTCAGGTGAGCATTCCAACTAAAGTTGTTAGCAGATTTTATTCACCCTGCAAATACCTTGTTTTTTAGGGTCTAGTGGGACACAATGGTAGCACAGATTTGACAGTAACCTTGGGTGATCAAGTTTTAAAACTAGGGTCATTCTGCTGTTGTTTCTACTTAGATAGACCTATATGTGATATTTAAAGTTATTTTGATCTTGTCTTACACTGCCAGCATGCATGTGTGGAAGATAGAAACACAGTTTTAAAGCAGCTTGTACCCAGCTTTTGAATCTACGGGCAGCTGAACAGGAAGGTAGATTTGCAATCGCAGTTTAGCATCCTTTCCACCCAAAGTGAATTTTCAGCTCTTCGCCCACCCATTCCCCTCCTTTTACAACTATTATTATTATTTATTATACTTGATAATTGTGCCACTGTTTTTCTTCCCCTGTCCTTCTCTAGCAGCAGCTCTTGTTTGCTGCAGCAATTCTGGCTTGCTCTTGAAGAGCAGGAAAAATCCACAGGAAGTTCAGTGTAGGGAAAAGGGAGCATAGGAGGGATAGCAGAAGCCGCAATTTTCCTCTGGGGCAAGTTTTGCCTTCCTGAGGATATTCAGGAAGGAAATGGGAAGCGAAAACTGTGTGTGTGTGGATGTATAACTGTGTATGTAGGTATTCTCTCTGTCCATTTGTCTGTCTGCTTAGCTGGAAGCCTACTTCTGACCCGTCCTCAGTCTCTCTCCCACACACTTCTTACTCTATGTTCCCGTCCTCAAACACGTTTAAGATCTAGTGGCTGGTGATTATGATTGTTTAAAAGGCCCTATGGATGCACCAGCACATAGAGCATATATCTGTTTTTTAAGAAGAGCAGCCAGCAAGGCCTCCCTGACAAGGATGCTTGCCTTGTATACAAGATAGCTGTGCTGCTCAGAGGCAGAGAGATGGTTGGCGGGCAGGTGATGCAGACAGGCAAGATTATGCATGGTATTACTGAGCTCGTATCTAAGACTCGTCTCAAGTTCTCGTTGGAGGGAGGACGTGGTGACGTTTTGGGCCGGGAAGAGCTGAGCTTGTGAGCTGAAGTTAGGAAGCTTCTCAAAGCACTTGAAAAGCTGCTTGAATGAGTTGCTCGCCCACCCTTTATTTCCAGCAAAAGTCTTGCTTTGCTAGTTGCCTCCCCCCGAAAAAGAAAGTATCAGGTATGTGCATACATACCATTCAAGGCCTAAGAATAATGTTGCTTCCTACGAAGCCTTGCAGAGAACAACTTTTAATATCCTTTCCCTTGCATACTAGGTAATTGAAGGAACAAGCACCAATTTGCTGGAACAATTGTAAACACACCTTGATACAAATGGCATCATCGCCTTCTTCCTGATTAGAAAACTTTGCTATTAATAGACACCAAGCCCATTTCAGGTGTAATTGGGAAGAAGCTGAGTGCACTCATGGGAAGAAACCTTGTTTTGTTTTGTGTGGGTTTTTTTTCCTGTTCGCTTTTTATTCTTATCCCTCTTTTTTCAGTTTTATAGCTGGAGACATGATTTATTGCAGCCATCCATCTTTGGGGCTCATCCATCACATCCTGGTTGCTAGGCAATCATGGCAGCAGCTGTTTGCTTTGAATCAGACAGAAAAGTTGTCAATCATCAAAGGCAGGTGAATAGCATTAGAAACACGCTATTGTCAGACGGAATAATTAATCAAAGAGAGAAAAGATAATTAAAAAGATATGACCCTTGCAAGTACTTGCTCTGGGTTGCCTGGAAAAAAAAACACAGACAGAAAGAAATAAAAGAATGAGAAAAACTGCCTGGTCTTTTCTCGACACTTAAGCAGCTGAGGGCTGATAAAATATGCACTCTGCAGCGCATAGTTTTTAATTAATTGAAAAAGGTTCAACATTCAAAGACGATGCTGGAGAAAAGTCTGATTATGAGCAGAAGTAATATTTATTGTTTGCCTGAAAGGCTTGACATGGACTTCTAACTTTCTGTCACCCATCTCCCCTCCGCTTGCACTCAGCTGCTTTCAACTCTACTATCTCCACCCGCAGCAAGTGGAACATGCGGGTGAGTCAGAACAAGAAGGGGGTCTCCTGAAGCTTTCATGAAACTCCAGAGTTCTGCCTCAGCTTTTCAATGTGGTCCCCCCCCCCCACCTTCTCCTGCTAGCAGCTATCTGGGTTATGTTAGCTCTTGCTATCGGAAAGGTAAGCAAGGCAAGGAGAGAGAGAAAAAGAGAGAGTTTTGCGTAAGCTGAAACTCTGCTGAAGTCTCACTTGTGAACTCAGCGCAAGCAGCCTTCATTTTATATATTTACTTTATAAAATCCACACACCACTTGATTGTAAAAGAAAACCAACTAGCAACCTCAAAAGGAGGTTTACAAAAAAAAGAGAAAACAAGAAAAAACACACATGAGAAAAGTTCAAAACATACAAAAAGTTAAAATTCTAAAACAGGTTAAAAGCCGCACCAACTTTCTAAGCATCTAAGCAGGCTTGTTTAAACAAGAATGTTTTATCAGGTACCCCAAAACACAGGAAGCTCCAAGGTGTAGGTGGTGCGAAATGAAAGGACCGAGTTCTTACAAATGCAAAACGGGTATTATGTGGCATCAATAGTAGTGCCAATTTTGCTGAAAAAAGTGGTCAGGTGGGCACATGTGGGCAAGGAGATCTTGTAGGTAAACTGCTCCCAAATTGTTAAGGGCTTTAGATACTAATAGTAACACATTGAAATTGGCCTGATAGCTCTCTGAGCACGGGTGTTATATGCTGACAAGGCCTCCCGCACTAACTGCAGCTTCTGGATCAAATGTGAAGGAAGCCATTAACTGCTTTTCGTGTAACACTAACCCATGGTTTAATAACTAAGACTTATTTAAACCATGGTTAAACATGATGTGTGAACCCAGCAGTTTAACTATGATTTGCTAGCAAAAATAAGCCATGGTTTTGTTATAGCCTTACTGACCTTAATCCTTGGGACGCGGGTGGCGCTGTGGGTTAAACCACAGAGCCTAGGACTTGCCGATCAGAAGGTTGGCGGTTCAAATTCCCATGACGGGGTGAGCTCCCGTTGCTTCGTCCCTGCTCCTGCCAACCTAGCAGTTCAAAAGCACGTCAAAGTGCAAGTATATAAATAGGTACCGCTCCAGTGGGAAGTTAAACGGCGTTTCCGTGCGCTGCTCTGGTTCGCCAGAAGTGGCTTAGTCATGCTGGCCACATGACCCGGAAGCTGTACAGTAAAGTGAGATGAGTGCCGCAACCCAGAGTCGGTCACGACTGGACCTAATGGTCAGGGGTCCCTTTACCTTTACTTTACTGACCTTAATATGGTTTAGTGTTACGTGCAGACATAGGCTCTGCCACTCGGCTGATTCACCTGCAAACTGATAGTGGCCTACTTGACAATGTTACATTTCTGTTTATTTATTTTAAAAGTTGAACCCATCGCTTCAATATAACATTTCCAAAGTGGCTGACAACAACAGTTAAAAGAAGTTAAACAAATGCATAGCTGTTTCTAGAAGCAGGTTTTTCCAGGAACCAACTTAAAACCAGTTTAAGAAACCAAAAAGTGGCTATCACACTGGTATGAAAATATATGGCATTTAGATGAAAAAACAACTCATAAATTATGTGCTGCCAAAGGCTTGGAGAATCCTGAAAAATTCTATGCTGTTTGGTGGGATTTTGTACAACAGATGCAGACACACAGGACTCCGTTTCCACAGGACAACATAAAATTTGGCTTTCATAATGGTCTTAAGTACCTCACCCTACCCAGCTGAAGTCTTTCCCATATATATTGAACTGCCTTTTTTGGTATTTGCACTTATTATTATTATTTGTATTATTTTGACTTATTTCAATAAAAATGAAAGAAATTTTAAAAACAGAAAACGGACCCCCCCCCCACTATGAAGCCTGTGGGAAAACAAAATCTTCTTATCCTTTCACCTAGAAATTGCTTACCAAGTTTGGTACAGTGGTACCTCAGGTTACATACGCTTCAGGTTACATGTGCTTCAGGTTACAGACTCCGCTAACCCAGAAATAGTGCTTCAGGTTAAGAACTTTGCTTCAGGATGAGAACACAAATCGTGCTCTGGTGGCATGGCGGCAGCAGGAGGCCCCATTAGCTAAAGTGGTGCTTCAGGTTAAGAACAGTTTCAGGTTAAGTACGGACCTCCGGAACGAATTAAGTACTTAACCTGAGGTACCACTGTACTAGAAGGTAAACTTTGATAGCTGAGAGTCTACTACCAAAAAGTTTCTACATTTAGTAGCCACTGACTTCAGGAGGCATGAATGTGCTTCAACATATGGGTGTGGGAGAGCCGCCATTTCTAATTCCCACAATGCTCTTGATGTAATGTCACCTCTCAGAGGTGTTGGAATTAGGGAAGGATTTGTCTATAAGTTACAGGATGGGATTTCATGGCCTTTGGGGGTCCTTCCAGACCTGTGAATGTATGAGTGATGCATAATCACTGTCCCCTTTTCATTCTCCCTGTCTCCCTCATCTCTACCCCTCTTTCTGTCTATTTTTGCTACTCAGCTTTTCTTCTAGAGCACATCTGCAGCAGGACTGTCTTAGTAAAATCTTAGGAAGCAGACCCAGTTGAATAGCGATACAATTTAATTATATAATCTTTTTCAAAAAAACATTTTGATTTACAAATACCTTCTTTCTTTCTTTCTTTCTTTCTTTCTTTCTTTCTTTCTTTCTTTCTTTCTTTCTTTCTTTCTTTCTTTCTTTCTATGATGATCTTTCATTCAAATGCCTACAAAAATTGTGGTTGGATAAGAGAGGCATTCTGCCTTTCTCCTAAAATGAGGGTATGCCTCTCCCAGCGCAATGCTTTTTTAAAAAAATCTTAAAAAAGCCTGCTTTTTGTTCTGTAACTGCTGTTTAAATTCAGGTGCAGCTTTATGCACATTTAATTAATCAACTAGTCAATTTGGGCAATTAATAAATTGCAATTTCTTAATTGATGACAGCACTAAATTTTAGGCGTTGAAGAACTGTGACTGCTATTACTGTTTTCCAAACATCATGTTGGAACAATTTAATAAAAATTGCAAGTTATCTCTTCTTGTTGTGAGTTAGTCCCAGTGAGATATATATATATATATATATATATATATATATATATATATATATATATATATCTCCCTTGCAAACTGTGTTTAAAGTAAAAACAACAACTAAGCAATCACTGTGTGCCACAAGAAAGTATTTGACTGATAATCATCTGTCCAGAATGGCACATGAATTGTACCTAGAAGAAGAGATGGGAACTCCTTCTCTGATATCCCTTCCAACAGTATAATTTAATTACTATATTAATACAAGTGTGTGTGTGTGTGTGTGTGTGTGTGTGTGTGTGTGAGAGAGAGAGAGAGAGAGAGAGAGAGAGAGAGAGAGAGAGAGAGAGAGAGAGAGAGAGAGAAACCTGCTTTTCTATCTGTGTTGATCAAGAACTCTCTTTTAACCAGCCTGGAAGAGAGTCAAATGCCTTGAGTGGTTCTGACATCATCCACATTCATTGTGGATGTTGGCTGGGTCCATGATGTGGTGCAGCTGTGCAACACTGCTCAGGTGTGCATTCACATCTGAAAGCACTCCGTGGTACAGCTGATATTGTGACTCCACTTCCTTTTGGTTCAAAGCCATGCCATATTGCCAACGGCAATCACATCAACGAGGGGTGAGCCACACAACCTTGGCTGCCTAACTCTTACTCCAAAGCTGCCCCAACTTTATTTGCTTTCACACTCCAAAGTGTGTGCTTCAAGTATTGTAAATTGCTTCCTGTACATGATTTTGAGAATCCTTAGCTTCCCTGAAAGGTAGCCAGTTTTATTGTACCTTTTAATGCAGAGGGTGAGCGGAAGCAACCTAGCATGCTTGTGGCTGTGGTGAGATCCGAACCAGGGATTTCTCCTATGCTTTTGACCACTGTACTTCACAATATTTCCATAGAATCATCATAGAATTTTACAGTTAGAAGGCACACCAGGGGTCATCTAGTCCAACCCCTGCAATGCAGGAACCAAAGCTGAAGACTCCCTGATAGATGACCATCCAACCTCTGCTTAAAAACCTCCCAGGAAGGAGAGTCTCATGTCCTTTGATTATCTTGATTGGGAAGGACAAACACTTGCATGTCTTGAAAACAGTCCTGTAAAAACAATAGTTTCAGAAGAAAAAAGGTGGTAGATACTGCTTATCGGTTACATATACAGCGGTACCTTGGTTCGCAAACCTAATACATTCTGGGAGTCCATTTGACTCCCGAAACTGTTTGAAAACCAAGGTGCAGCTTCCGATTGGCCGCAGGAGCTTCCTGCACTTGATCGGAAGCTGTGGAAGCCGCGTCGGACATCTGGCTTCTGAAAAACATTTGCAAACTGGAACACTCACTTCCGGGTTTGCGGCGTTTGGGAGCCGATTTGCTCAGAAGCCAAGCCGTTTGAGTACCAAGATACCACTGTATTCCTATCCAGTGCGCTTCCCCCCCTTAAAAGATGTTTAGGGGTGCTCTCATTTTGACTCAAGAAAATCACCATTTTATAGTTCAAAATAAATATAGTAAATGGACAAAAGTACAAAGATTCGCAAAATGTTTAGGGGTATGCGTACCCCTGTGTCCCCCCAGAAAAAGCAGTGTTCCTATCCAAAGGTGGTGGTGGTGGTGGTGGTTGTTTTTAAATCCTCCCTTCTCCCTGCCTTAATTTTGACATGGAAGTGTGAAAAGTCTATAAATGCGAAACTGCCGTTATCAGAAGGGGAGCACCTAGCAATCTAGAGCTGATAGCAGTTCTCTGTTAGTGGTGGCAAAAAAAAGAAAAAAAGAAAAATTAAGAACAGAAGAGATGGGTTCTGTGCTCTGGAATTGTTTTGTTCCAAAGGAAAGGACATGCATTATGGGACTGTGATGTTCTAGAACAAGAGTCAGTCTCATTAATAAAGAAAAGAAAAAGAACAACCATTTTTTTTAGAAAAAGGACAATGCTAGAATGCTTGGTGGAAGCCTCTGAAATTTCCAGATGTGATTCAGAAGTATGTGAAGCAGAATTGTATGCCATACAGAATAGTCTTTGGAAGTAAGTGCACAGCCAGAATTATTGGTAGTACATGGTGATGTACTCTGTACTGATTTGGGGTGGGAGATGGAGTTCAAATGGTAGATACCGATATATGTATGCTATAACTACATACTAAACCCAGTACAGTGGTACCTTGGGTTAAGTACTTAATTTGTTCCGGAGGTCCGTACTTAACCTGAAACTGTTCTTAACCTGAGGTACCACTTTAGCTAATGCGGCCTCCCGCTGCTGCTGCGCCGCCAGAGCACAATTTCTGTTCTCATCCTGAAACACTATTTCTGGGTTAGCGGAGTATGTAACCTGAAGCGTATGTAACCTGAAGCGTATGTAACCCAAGGTACCACTGTACTTTTTAAAACAGTATTTAAAAAAACATAATGCAGCCACCGAGACCTGCAGTTGGAAGTTCAGTGTTGGCTCTATATGCCATATCCTGCACTTTTCCTTCAAACTGCTTACCTACTGCTTAACCCAGAGGTTTGCAACCTTTTTGAGTGCATGGCCAACTACATTTTTTCTGTGACAACCCTGTGGCCCTCAGGAGCCCAGTTATGCACTCCTTGCCTGCAGAGCTGGCAACATCTCACCCTTTTTCGAACACCCTCCCTAGTGGAGTGTTCCCTTAGCTTCCTCCCCTCTCCTTGGGGCAGGTGCTACCGCCACCTCTGACCTCTGAGCTGCCCTCCCTTGCCCCAAAGAGAGGTGCCTCCTCACACTGCCCCACAGGGACCTGGGACTTGTCGGTCCATACCCAACAGCAAGGGCTGGCGGACCGGCTGGCTGAGCTCCCTCACCTGGGGAGCTTGTAGCCAGGGCTGCTGCAACTAACTTGGGTAGTTCTAAAAGAGCATTAGATTCATGGAGGATAAGTCTATCAGTAATAACTAGCCACGAGGCTATGTTCTATCTCTGCTGTTGGCAGGGGCAGTCCATCCCATTTCACCTCCTGAGGCAAAATGGGAATTTCTGCCTCCTGAACGTCTGCTGCCGGGGCACTCCTCAAAGTGTTGTTGCTCACCTTCTCCACTCAGGGGAAAGGCAATGCCATACACCAGAACGCCTCCCACTCACTGCCAGCAGCCGAAGATATGGGATGGGTGGAGTACCACATCTTGCATTTCTGCCACCTGAGGCAAGCGCTTCACCCTTCCTCATGGGTGGGCTGGCTCTGGTTGTTGGAGGGAGGAGTTCCCTGGGAAGAGAAACATTTTTGCTTGGACAAGTCTACCAGGTGTTTTGATTGAGTTGAGATTTCTGCATTGCAAGGGGTTGGACTAGATGACCCTCGGGATCCCTTCCTATTCTACAATTCTGTGGTGTGAATTTTAATCTGGCTTTAGTCTCTTTTTTATATTTACAATGATGTGGTATATACCGTATTTTTCAGTGCATAAGACGCCCCCATGTATAAGATGCTCCCTATTTTTTTGAGCCCAAAATTAAGAAATAATTAATTGCAACATTCTGTGTATAAGACGACCCCCGATTTTAAAATTAAAAAATTTGTGTAAAAATATAGTCTTATACACAGAAAAATACAGTACGTTTTCTGAAATAAACACTAAAATGTATCAAGAAAGCATGCAGTAGCTCCAAGGATTGGGCCTTACCTCTCCCCTCTTTGCACCTTAAGCATTCAAGAAGAGAAGGTGCACATCTTTGGAATCAGGCATGTGGCTGTATTAAAAGTGCACCACTTGCTTTGGGGGTTGTCTGCCTCAGAACCTGCTCGCAGAGAGGCATGAGTTAGTTGTGGGGATGTCAGGAGGAGGAAACAGAAGCAACACTGCCTATGTCCCTCCACATTGGTGATGCCAGATTTCCTTCTCTCAGGACTGCTTGCTTCTGGTATGCACAGCCAAAGCCATTCACTGTGTGTGCCAATGTACGTGAATGTAGAATCTAGGGGTCACCTAGGTTGTAGGATGTTGCAGCCTAGGCAGAAGCAAGGGTAGGAACTGAGGACAAACTATTTATCCAACTCTCTCAGTATTGTCTATTCTGGGACCAGGGAGATAGCCTTACCCTGTATATGTCCACTTGACTGCTTCAATTGGCAGAACTGGCACTGTGAAACATAATAACCCTTCTGCATTTGTAAGCACTTACATTTGGGAACTCTTTCCCTGTTGACATCAGTCAAGAGCCTTCACTATACCTGCTGAAAACATTTTTGTTTGGACAAGCCTACCCAGATACCTAGGATGCGGATGTGTTTTTAGTTTATTTATTTTTTGTTTAGTGTTTTAATTGTTTTTACAAATTGTTTTATTCTTTTATTCTTTTTTGTAAACCGCATTGAGGTTTTTACAATCAGGCAGTATATCAGTTTTATGGAACACAAATCTTCTGCCTGGCAGCAGTTATCCAGGGTCTCAGGAAGAGGCAGGTCTCTCCTAATCACCTACTATCTCTTTGAGGGGTTTGAATCTGGGATCTTCTGCTTTGAAAACAGTGACTGTTCCATGGAGTTGTGCTCCCTCTCAAAAGGATTTGTCTGCATAAACCAAGGTTGGATGGATATGTCTGTTTTCGCTGCACATCGGTTTCACATCTGTTCATTCATAAGTCAATTCCATCCTGCTTCTGTATAATTTGCTCTAAGAAATCTGTACCCGGATCGTATTTAAATAGGATTTTATCGCAAAAATATGAATTCGAGTCCTTTTTTTTTATCTCAATGTATTCATTTCTAAATGAGTTTCATCCTAAAACACACATGTTAATGCATTTTGGGATAGTTCCCCCCTTGAGTTGGGCAACGTATCACAAAATTCTCAGAAGTGAGAAATCTGACGGATAATTGCATTTCGTTCTGCTCATTGGTTTGAGTGGTGGGAATTGGGGCTGTTGGCATCAAAATGTCCAGAAATCAAATTCCTCTAACATATATCTACATAGGATGCAAATTAAGGATTAATTGGTTCCATGTTTGTGTTTTGTATATGTAGAATTGTTACGGCTCCAATCCTGAAAACAGTCCTAAAAGTAAAGGTAAAGGGAACCCTAACCATTAGGTCCAGTCGCGGACGGTAATATTATATATATTACATATATATATTACACACACACACACATGCACACACAAGCTTCCCTTTTTTGTTTTTTTGAAATTCCCCTCATGGCATGGAATGCTGGTTTCTGCACATTGATGGTGCCTGATATGGGTACCGTACTGTATTGCGTTGGGGCAACTGGGTCTCCAAACCCAGCAGACAGATGCCTGGAGATTCAGCCATTATCTCCTTCTGAAACAAACATAGGAACAAGAAAAGATTTTAGGCGTACATGATGGACAAAAACTGGAAGTTTTTAAAATAAAAACAATAAAAATAATATAAAAAGCTTTTCAGAGAATTGATGTGATGAGGGGTGTGTGTGAAGACTCATGAAAAGGTTTGCTTGGTCAGGGACAGAGTTAAGAGAGTGACAGTCTAGGCTTAACATTAAAGGAATTACTGCATGCATCTGCAAAGCAGCTGGCTTTGCAATTCACATAAACTCACAAAAATAGACTTGGAGGTTTCACTAAGAGTAGGGAGTTGTAGGGGGATTTTGTGCATGCTTTTACAAAGCAGGTGGCTTCCCCTTCCGGTGAAGGACTCATCACATATGAGCAGAGTCTCATTCTCTGTTCTCAGAACTTTTGGGGGAAATGGTGCTTAATTTGTCATGGTGGCCAAGCACGGAGAATTCTTAAACCAAAACAGGTAATTATGAACTTTGATGGCATCACTACTGAGCTTATGTGAATCTATCAGTCTGGTTTCTCCTGGTTTCTGGTTTTTCCCCAGTTTTAACTTGAGTTCTCCACATGTCCACATCAATTTGAAAACTTTCAAGTGCTCATGAAAATTCATTAGGATTTTCATGCAAATTTCCAATGGACACATTTTGTGATGCAATTCTACCTAATATACCCAACTTTGCAAAACATTTCCCCCTGATATTAAGCATTTGTGTATATAATTTTCACTAACCTATGCATTCTTTTGCATATTTTATCTTAGTATATGCATTTTTTGTACACTTGGCTGGAGAACTGCGCTGCAAAATTCAGAGAACGGTGTTTCTTTTGAAGGATGGCTGTGTTTCGATTCATATATTGTTTCAGAAAGTGCAATTGTGGTGCGTTTGTCTTCAAATACAAACCACATTGCATCCACACTGTCTTGCAGCCCTTTCCTAGCCAGTCCACAAAGTCAGCCCTGTGGCTTACCTTCTGAAACTCTCTCAATAGCAAATGAGAGGCCAGCCTAGTTCCCTGAAATCATGTTGCCTTTTCCAGTCAAGAGCCCAATGTTGCAACTAAAATCTTAAGAAAAGTTTCTCTGGAAAACCTCTGGCCAACAGTAACCATAACTAGAATTCCTCTAGATTGTGGGGTCCTACCAACATGTTACTTCAAAAGGATATGGTTATTGTTCCTCCCTAGAGTTACCCCAGAAGCAAGTATTCTTGCCCTGAGTACCTAAGAACACCAGAGGAGCCTACTGGATTAGGCCAGTGACTCATCTTGTCCAACATCCTAGTCTCACTGTGGTTTCTCTACCCTCAATATATGTATTTACTTATTATTACATTATTACATTACATTATTACATTATTACATTCATACCCCACCTTTCTTCCAAGATGCTCAGTGTGGAGGTACGGTTCTCTCCTTTCCTATTTTATTCTCATGCCAACCCTGTTCAGCAGACCAGGTTGAGAAATGTTGGCTGTCCCCAGCTCACCTGGTGGGCTTGATGACTGAGTGGGGATAGGAACCTTGATTTCCTAGATATTAGTTTGATACACGAACCATTACACCACTGTGGCTCCTCTGTGCTTGTGTGCTCACACGGTCCAGTATACCTGAAGGAGCGTCTCCACCTCCATCGTTCTACCCGGACACTGAGGTCCAGCACCGAGGGCCTTCTAGCGGTTCCCTCGCTGCGAGAAGCCAAGTTACAGGGAACCAGGCAGAGAGCCTTCTCGGTAGTGGCACCCGCCCTGTGGAACGCCCTCCCACCAGATGTCAAAGAGAAAAACAACTACCAAACTTTTAGAAGACACCTGACGACAGCCCTGTTTAGGGAAGCTTTTAATGTTTAATAGGTTATTGCATTTTAGTGTTCTGTTGGAAGCCGCCCAGAGTGGCTGGGGAAACCCAACCAGATGGGCGGGGTATAAAGAATAAATTATTATAATATTATTATTATTGCATCCATTTCTATCTCTGTTGAATGAAATACCATTCCTTCCTGACACCAGCCAAGCAATGAGTGACGTTTTCCTTAAGGAAACTATCTCCGGTTCTTTCACCACAAATAAGAACACCAAGTCCCAAAAGGACAACTTGGGATTGTGATTTATTTTAATGTTCGGCGGTGCTTAATCATAAAGACCAGATTGAGGATTTGAGTCATGCAGGCTGGGAGGTGCAGACTGAACAACTTGCATGTGCTGCAAAAGACGAGGCTGCCCTCCTGCCTCCTTCACCACAGATGACTTCGTGGTCCTCTCCTCCTGCTCAACGCCATTTCGAAACAAAACACAGCCCTGATCCTTGTGTTTCAGAATTACTAGCGACAGAATTAGTAATTTGCTAGTAATTCTACACAGGCTGACAGTGGCTTTCTGGGGTTCCAGACAGGGAGTCTCTCCCAGCCCTCCCTGGAGATGTTGGGATTGAACCTGGGACCTTCTGCATTCAAGGCAAATATTCTACCAGTGAGCTATGGCGCTTCTTCATGTCCTAGGTTAAATCCATGGTGTCTCCATGTAGAACTGCCAAAGACCCCTATGAAAGAGTTGCTCCAAGCCAGTGTGGGCAATATTGAGTGTGATGAACCAGTTATCTAATTTGATACTTTTCTTGTGTCAATAGAGCTCTCTCTGTGTGTGCATTTGTGTGTGTTTAATAGCTTTTTAATGATTCCCCCCTATGTTTTTAGGTGGTTTTATTTTATCTGGAAGCCTCCTTGAGTCCCTGTCTGGGGAAAAGGTGGGATATAACAACAACAACAGCTTCATATCTGTATTTTAGATGCCACATGCCCCAGTAGTACTGGAGGAGATAATCCAGAGCAAGCTTAGGTTTCCACAAACTACTTCCCTTTGAGATCTATGTATTTGTGGATGTTATTTTTGGAAGAAGGATTTCTTTTCCTGGAGTGAGATTTTCTTTTCCTTTCTTTCAATGACAATGGTGCGTTGGCTGTTTTTAGTTGAAATCCAAACAAGCAGAGACAGGGCATCAGTTACGAAGGCAGCCTTGAAGTTCCAAGTCGCATTTCCAGCTATACGGCACTGTGTGTTATTGTTATCATGATTGTCTTTTGGTGCTTGTATGTATGTAAATGAGATTAAAAATAAGATAAAGGCAGACATGGAAATATTAGTGACAAAACCAGGAAAAGACGAATAAGCTATTAGGAGTGATAAAACATAAAACAAGGGCTCTTTTTAATTTGACAGTGAACCAACTTGGAAAATTGTATGACTTAAGATTATTATTAACAATTCTTTTTACCCCTTAAGCTTTGTTTTACCCGGGCCTTAAAAAAAAATGTATCTAAGACTTGTCAGCAATTCCATGATTAAAAACTGTCTTAGGGCTTTTCTGTATAATTTAACAGCATGGTTATTTAATATCTAGTAAGAACATAAGGCAAGCCTGCTGGATCAGGCCAATGGCCCATCTAGTCTAGCATCTTGGTCTCACAGTGGCTGACCAAATGTGCATAGGAAGTCCACAAGCAGGATTCAAGCACAAGATCACTCTCCATGTGGTTCCCAGCAACTGATATTCAGGTATTACTGCCTCCAACTGTGGAAGCAGAGCACAACCGTCATGGCTAGTAGCCCCCAACAGCCTCATTCTCCTCCATGAGTTTGTCTAATCCTCTTTCAAATCCATCTCGGTTGGTGGCCATCACTGCCTCGTGTGGGAGAGAGTTCCATAGTTAAAATATGTACTGCATAAATAAGTACTTTCTCTCCCCCCCCCTGTCTGGAGACCATTTTGCTTATCCTGCTGAGCAGGGCCCTGGACTTTCCCCACAAAGCTGCCCATGAAGGCGCCATCTTTATTTCCCTTCAGTCTCAACTAGCTCTCTTAACCACCTTGATCTCTCCATTATGATGACAAATTGGATCCTCCTAATTGAGGGTCCGTGTTGCACGCGGGCCTCAGTACACCCCTACCAGTAGAGGGGTGGGGCTGGGACCTGAGCTGAGTGTGGCCCCATGATCACGCCAGGGCCTTTTGGCCAATAAGGAGGAGGTGGGGTGATTGGGGGGCCTTTTTAAGGGTGGCGGCGCAGTGTTGGAGCCTTACCTGGCTTCATGCCACCAAACACCCACCCACTCTTCTCATAGGACATAGGTATTCGCTTTGGCCTTGCTTTGGACTTCGGTTGGTCGCTTGTTTTGGAACAGGGGCTGGGTAGGAATTTCTTCCACTTGGAGGATTGGCACTGGCCATTTGGTTTTCGTCTACCTCTTAGCAATCGTCACAACTTTGTAAGGTTTGGTGGTTAGGCATTGGCTTACTGAGGTGGGGGAGGGGAGATGCGGCCATCACCTGCCCCTCCAGGAACAAGGATATTCTGTTAAAGGAATCCATTAGTCTGGTCTTTGTCCAAAGTCCGCTTGAGGGACTAGGGCCATGCCAGGACCCAGCGGTAACCCCAGGGTGAGCTTCAGTTGGTTGCCATCGACAGAGCTCCCTCTCTTGGTGGTTGACCCTTTCAGACTCCTTGCAAGGCGGGCAGGAGTCAGATATAGTTTGCCAGTGCCTAAGCCAATACCACTCACATTGTTGTAATCAATAAAGTTGTGGCCTAAATTTGCCCACTAACATTTAAACTAAAATACTGTTTCAATGTGTTTTATTATTCTGGGGGTGGTTCTGGGCCTTGACGCGCAAACAGGTGAAATGGGGATTCTAATATCCACTGTGACTATGGACATGGACCCAGTCTGGATTAATGCAGAATTTAAAAGGTGTGGTTGTGTTTGGGTAGCTCAGAAGATTAGGGAAATGGATGTTTGTGCTTAAAACAGTACTGTTACAACATTTTGGTTTAAACAAATAAGCAGAGGAAAAAAAGATCTGCACCCTGTTATTCAGAACATTGAAGGTAACACATGCATTCAGAAGTTGAAAAACATAAATCACCTAGGCAGACAGATTTGTTCACACAATGTTGGACACAACCATCTA
The DNA here is from genome assembly GCF_964188305.1 of Podarcis bocagei. NCBI lineage: Eukaryota > Metazoa > Chordata > Lepidosauria > Squamata > Lacertidae > Podarcis > Podarcis bocagei. The sequence continues at coordinate 63,503,710 of NC_138132.1, read as the reverse complement.
TTTTCTACATAGCATTTTCTAAGTTGTGTGTGTAGTTTTCTACACAAACATTTGCTGTCTTCATCCAATATGTGGTACAAGGGGGGGGGGGAATACTGCTGGATTCTTTTGAATGTGTAAACCAGTTCTGTCTCTGATGGCGAATGGTTAGTTATACATAAGAGGTTTGTGAGATGCACATCAGGAGAAAGGCTGGAAGTAATTTAATGTAGCTTACCGGATGTTATAATGTGGACATTCTTTTATGTGTCATCTCAGAAGTGAGAAATCTAGGATCACAAGTTGTCATTTTTTGAATTCCCTGAGATTTCTTTGGCAACCCCCCCCCCCGAGAATCCACTGATTACAAGACCCTAATGCAGGGTGATTGTTTTTAGAATGAACATTAAAATTGATGGTGATTATAAATTTTGATTTTAAAAAATGAGGTGCTGGTATGCATATAATAATAAAAATGCTGGGGGTGCCAGCAGAAAAAGAGTGCCCATACTCTGTACTGCTGACTGCTATAATAATAATAATAATAATAATAATAATAATAATAATAATAATAATAATAATAATAATGATGCAAAAACATTTGTTTCTGAATGGTGCTGGGGAAGGGGCTATGTAAAGGACCTCCTCCTCCTCCTTCTCCTTGAAGTTTATTGAAGTTTTCACAGTACAAAAAAGGAGCAAATAAACTAAAGAAAGGAGGAACAGAAAAAGAAACGACAAGATCCTCCCTCATAAGCATATCTTACCTCTCATCCCAGCTCTCCCAGCTCTCTTCTCTTAGCCTCTCGCCCTGTGAGATCTCCCCTGCCTTTCATCTGAGCAAAAAAGAGGAAACGTTTAACTTCTAACTATGGTTCACTATGACGACTCTACCCATAAAAAAGAGGACGTGTCCTAGAAAAAGAGGACATATTTGGTCCCTTCATCCTTGAAAATTATTTAGCTTTTCTTTAAGAGTTCTTAATAAGCTCCCAGGGTTTGTGTAAGGAGAGCTGGCCAACCAACAGGCTACTGCTGGCCTATGGCCTTCTCCCTCAATTTCCTGAGATTCCCCTCTTTTGATATGTCTGTGTCTGGGGGTATGTGGACAAGTGCCTTAAGAGAAGGAAATCTACATTTTGCTTGGGAAAGGGCCACAGTTCAATGGCAGATTGTCTGCTTTGCAAGCAGAAGGTCCCGGGTTCCACCCCCAATGGAATCTCCAGGTAGGACTCATAATGAGAGTCCCAGGTCCTATACTGTACAGTGGAAGCTCGGGTTACATACGCTTCAGGTTACATACACTTCAGGTTACACACTCCGCTAACCCAGAAATACTGCTTCAGGTTAAGAACTTTGCTTCAGGATAAGAACAGAAATCGGGCTCCAGCGGCGCGGCGGCAGCAGGAGGCCCCATTAGCTAAAGTGGTGCTTCAGGTTAAGAACAGTTTTAGGTTAAGTACGGACCTCTGGAACGAATTAAGTACTTAACCTGAGGTACCACTGTATTAGTAAAGAAAAAGCACTTTATATGAGGTATAACAATGTGGCACCAGATGGCACTGTAGAGTCCCGTCTTTCACCAACGGGATTTCCCCTTATGAAGTTTACAAAGTGTTTAACTGAAACACTTCTTTGATGTGTCTAGATCCAGCCCCAGTCTGAAACCCCGGAGAGCTGCTGCCAGCCAGTGTAGACTGGGCTGAGTTAGATGGGTCATTAGTCTGACTCGGTAGAAGGCAGCTTCCAAGGATCTCTTGCAGGGGAGAACTCCTCTTACTTCTATGAAAACATGTTGTATTTTAATGAAAATGCCAAGTGAACTTTTAGGAAGTTTTTTTTTTTTTTAAAAAAAAAGTTCTCAACAATGCAGGTCAAAGTTCACTCAGTTCAGCATCTTCTTATGAGAAACATTTCTAAACTTCCAGAATCTCTTTTCCTGAGCCTTGGCCTAGCCAACTACCTTCTGCCTGGGACTTCATGAAATTCTAACACAAGCCTGTTTTATTCAGCAGAAAAGCCTTTGATGTTCAGGTTGCCCATCTTTCTGTCTCTCTCCTTGCCTCAGTTTCTCATCTGGCAGTTGGTGTTAATTAGCTCATTTCACAGGGTTACTTTGAGGACTGCTGTTTAAATGCAAAATCTTGAAAGCCGAAAACTGACACGTAGGTGGTAATTATTAAGGGCAGGATTTATGCGTTATGTTTTTAAGTGTTGCCTGCTTCCCTATATTTATATCTACCCTTTAATATCACGCGAAAGGAGCTCTCTCACCTCCTGTTGTTTAGAATCAATCAGGAACTACTTAGAGGTGAGCAGCCTTCAGCTCAAGCAGGGGTGGGTGCTGCCTGTTGTCTTAAAAGTGTTTAAAAGCCAAAGGATTATTAATGCAGACAATTGGAGAGAGAGAGAGAGAAATATTTCAAACAGCAAAATAGAACCAAAGTTTGTTTCTTAAAGAAGAAACAGCCCATCATGTGCTCGCAGAAGAGAAGGTAATATTATAACCTAGTCAGATGGGTGGGCTAAAAATAATTTAATACGACTACTACTACTACTACTAATAATACAGTGGTACCTCGGGTTAAGTACTTAATTTGTTCCGGAGGTCCGTACTTAACCTGAAACTGTTCTTAACCTGAAGCACCACTTTAGCTAATGGGGCCTCCTGCTGCTGCTGCCGCGCCGCCGGAGCCCGATTTCTGTTCTTATCCTGAAGCAAAGTTCTTAACCTGAAGCAATATTTCTGGGTTAGCGGAGTGTGTAACCTGAAGCATATGTAACCTGAAGCGTATGTAACCCGAGGTACCACTGTATAGCTATCTTCAAATGAAGGGCTGTCACATGGAAGATGTAGCAAACTTGCTTTTGGCTGCTCCAGAGAGGAGAACTTGATTCAATGGACTCAAACTACATGAAAGCAGAGTCTAACGAAACATTAGGAAGAACCTTTTGATGGTAGGAACTGTTTGACTGAGGAATGGACTCCCTCAGAAGGCGGTGGACTCTTTCTCTCACTGGAGGTTTTCCAAAAGAGGTTGGATAGCCATCTCTCAGGGATTCGTTGGCTGGGATTCCTGCACTGGATGACCCCTGGGGATCCTTTCAATTCTATGATTTTATGTAGAAATGGAAGAAGACTTTGGGGTGATGCACAAATGCATGGACATTACAACTCTGGCCAGGTGGTCAAACAAAACAGAAGTTACTTGTTTTGTTATATTTTGAACAACAAATGGTGCTCCAAGGCCGCTGACCACAAATACAATGACATTTAACACAGTGCAACAAAACAGCCTTAAAATAAAAAGCAAAATACACAAATGTAACACCAAGGCTGGCATAGCATCACCTGGTTTTGTATGTGGGGTTGCCTTTGGGTTTGGTTCGGAAGCTCCAGCTGGAACAAAATGCAGTGGCCAGATTGCTGATGGGAGCTTCTGGTTGAGAACATGCAACACCACTGTTAAAACATCTGCCTTGGCTTCCCACTTAGTACTTAATCAGTTTCAAGGTCCTTCTATTATTTTTTATAAAGCCCTGAACAATTTAGGTCCAGGGTACCTCAGCGATCGCCTGAACTCTTATATTGCCTGAACCCTTATATAGTGTGGGCCTGAAAGGGCCTTTCCATAGATGACTGTAGCAGGTTGTTGGACCAAGAGCTGCTACAAGCACTGGAGGCTTCTTATCACATTTTCAGGCACCTGGTTAGACCAAATCATGATGATTGGCAGATGAGTGGGTGAAAGGTCTTCTTTATAGGGAAGGGGCTAGTGTGCAGTGCCATTGGGCAATATAATATGTCGGGGGGTGGGGAGTGACAAATGGTGTGCTAGAAGGTTCTGTCCTGAGCCCAGTGTTGTTCAGCATCTTTATAAATGACTTGGATGAAGGAATTGATGGCATACTCATCACATCTGCAGATGACACCAAACTGGGAAGGGCAGCTAGACAGATCTGGGATTCAAGATGACCTTAACAGATTGTAGGACTACTTTGGATGGTGGTGGACTCTCCATTGGAAGTTTGTAAACAGAGGTTGGATGGCCATTTGTCATGGCTTCTTTAGCTGTGATTCCTGTATTGCAGGAGGTTTGATTAGATGACCCTTGAGGTCCCTTCTAAATTTACAGGTCTATAGTTCTATAATCCTGTGAAAGTCTTGAGTTGTGGTGTTAGTTGTTGTGGTCCTGTGCTGCCAGCCATGGTGGAGCTCAGTGGAGGGAGAAGCCCAGTCAAGTCTCAGGGGTATTTGCCTGGAGGCAGAGTCCGTATGCAAGGTTCAGTCCAGTTCTAAGGTCTGGAGTATCTCTGTTCACGTAGTCAGATGATCCGGGGGTCAAGAAAGCTGAGGGGCCAAGGCCATGAGAAGCAGGAAGGATCAAGGTTTTGCCAGGAACGACAAATGTTGTTTCCAGCAACTGACTGAGGCGGGAAACCCTGCTTAAGAAAGCAGGAGCCAGCTGGTTCTCACCAGGAGCAAGAAGGCTGATCAGCAGCTGGTGGAGTCACTTCGCCTTCTGCTCCTTCAGGCTGCTCCTCAGCAGGTGGAGCTGACTCCTGGCCCATGACATTAGTTCCATGAAGGCTCATCTATGCATCCATTCATGCCCCGCTTATAAGACACCACTTGATGTTGCAGGTGTCAAGTGAGAAGCATATATTTACAAACCAGTCCATTGTCTAACGCCATATTGTCCCAGAAGTGCTGGCAATGCATCAAGGATTGCAATATCGCACTGGTGCAACAGATTTCTTATTTATTTTTAAATATTTATGCCTTCTGTTTCCGTCCAAACAGGAAACTTAAGTTGACTAATATAGCAATAAAATAGTACTACAAAAATGAAAAAATATACTGTAAAACAACAATAAAGCATATATCATACAAATAATATCAACAGTATTCCAGGAGGGGGAAAAACCCCCTTAATTTCTGATTGCCTGCCTAAACAATCTGAAATCTTAAGCGCTTACCAGCTCAAGCAGCCGATTTTAAAGAACTGGGTAAAATATATTTTTGTTACACTTGCCATAATTACTCCAAAGGTACCAATTTTGGAGTGGTAGACCAAAACCAGCTCTTACAGCTTGTCTATTGAAAGAAATTTTTCATTTCAATTTTCATATTCTTTGAGTTTTAAGATATACATTTCTCCCCATTTTATTTTTCAAGGAACAGCTGTATTGCCAGCCTATGTTTTCAAGTGAACATATTTATGGATCTCTGTGTTCAGTGAAACTTTCACTGAAAATCATTGACAGAATAGGAAAAATATGATGCTCATGATGACCCAGTTTGCATGTAACACTAAGGGCTCTTCCACACTTTCTCTTAACCCTTTTTTGAATATACCAATTAATTCCCCTGGGCCCAAGAGCTTTTCTCATTGTTCCTCAGCTGCGCCTTGCAGAAATCCAATTTTACCCACTGAATTGAAGCTTGGTTAAGCAAAATCTCTCTTCAGATTTCCTGCACATCTGATAAGATCTGATTCAGTGGGTAAGATCGGATTTTTGCAAGGTGCAGCCACATAACAACAAATAAAGCTCTCGACCCCAGGGGAATTAACTGGTAGACAAAACAATAAAAATACCAGTCAAGTGATAGTACAGATGAGTCCTAAGTCAAACCATAGTTTATCATGAAATTGTAAACATGAGTTCCCAGAAAGAAGACTGATCCTCTGATCCTGCTGCAAGCGAAACCATGGTTTGGCTTAGCATTGTGTCTGAACCAAGGGTCATGGTTTATCTTGTTACAGGCAAAGCACAAAACTGTAGATGAAACTTGTTCTATGACTCATGGTTTGTCTGGGAAAGATAAACCATGTCTTAGCTCAGAGCAGCAGCAACAGAACCAGAAGAGAAGCAAGGGGCTATGGTTTCTCCTGTGAGTACTTGCACTCTTGTGCATTCATGCTTTTAGCCATGGTTTAGCTTAGCACTATATGTGTACAGGGCCAATGATTTGGAAGGAATATATATATATATATAATTTACCCCCAAATAATTATTTGATTATTTGATTTTTTATATCTGTTCACCAAATCCATAAAACACTTCTGCAAATAGATAGCCAGAACATGCATGTTTAATAGAATTACATTGAATAGAAACGGCAAGCTGAGTTCGAAGCAGTTTTAAATATATGAAATTATTTGTGTGGTTGAAAATTACCATGTGAAGATGAGATATTATCACACCCATGAAAATAATCTGCCATCATTTTATTTAATAATTTTCTTATTGGCAAGATCGATTCACAATTAGTCTGGATTCCTGGAAAGCATTTTACATTGAAAAGGTTTTGGAAATTTCAAGGTATCAATCTTTTCAGATGGTGCTGTGTGGTATGCGATCATGGTTACTATAATAATCCCCCTAAATATTTAGCATATCATGCATATACATTAAAACTAGTCTTAATACCACACGTTGCCTATCTGCTGCTTCTTTGTTCATTTTAAATATCCATCCAAGAACTGAGTGCTTATGTTTATGGACTGCTTTTGCACTGAATACCCAAGCCTAATGTAAAACGTGTAATTTGAAAGCACACTTTCAATTTCTTCTTCGTCTTCATTTTTGTGTGTGAAAAGCACAGTATTTAAGACTAATTGGCCCAATAAAAAGGTATTGTCTGATTTGCTTTGCGTTCCATATTCTCTGCGATGGAGACAGCCATTAATACTCCGGTAAACACATATGTAAAGGTTTTTCAAATACCAATTACCTATAAATCTATCACCCTAGAGAAAGGCAGTTCATACTGAGAGCTTGCTTTAGATCTATTCAATGCTGTTGTTCTTAATCAGTGTGTGTGTATGTGTGTGTGTGTGTGTGCGTGTGTGTGTGTGTGTGTGTGTGTGAGAGAGAGAGAGAGAGAGAGAGAGAGAGAGAGAGAGAGAGAGATCACAATAAGAGCCAGTGTGGTGTGGTGGTTAGGATGTCAGACTAGGACCTGGGAAATCAGGGTTCAAATTCCCCTGGGTTATCTTGGTCCAGTCACTGCCTCTCAGTCTCACCTACCTCACAGGGTTGCTGTGAAAATTAAATTAGGAGGAGGAGAACCGTGGACAGCACCTTGTGGGAAAAGATAGGATACGAATGCTATATCTATATCTGCCTGTCATCTGTCTATCTAATATATAACAACCTTCTTTTTGGGCATTTCCCTCTAAGTTAATTGCACTGTTGAATAACTTGTCGCTCAGAACATGGCGATATTTAGTGCTGATAAAAAAAAGGCAAATCTACTCATGATGTGTCATAGTATAGACCATTCATTGTTCTTTCAGCATTCTTCTAGAGGGGTTTTTATTTGGGATTGGTTCTCCTCGTTCCTGCAGGTTTGGAGTTTTGCAGCATCAAAATGCCAGCCTATATTTCGCCACCATTTAGTCTGAATTTACCCTTTCTGGAGGGGAATCTGAAAAGTAAAAAGCAAAACAAAAACTTGTTGCCAATAACCCTCTGCCTGCAAGTGCCCTAACATTCTTTAGAAAAGGTTTCACCAGTCTGGGGTCCTCTGTATATTTTGACCTTTGGGACCTATGGTCCAAAATTCCGCAGGGCTACCGGGTTGGTGAAGGCTGCTCTGGAGTTATGCTTCTTGACGTGTGGTGGTGAGCTCCAGAAGATGTCCAAAATTGCTGTGGGAGACCCAACTACTTGCCTAAGTGCTTGGTGGCTTCTAGACCAATGTTATGGGTACTTTGCGGGTTAGAATTTCATGATACAACTACACTGTAAACTTATGATGGTTTAATACCCATTTCTCTGTCATGGCTCCTACATTCCCAAAGATTTTTGACTTTGACAAGGCCTTGGAGAACTTGCACATTAATGCCCCTTACTTGGTCATTTCAAAGCTGGTTTGCAAAAAGTTTTGGGGTGAGGGAGGTTAATGGGTAATGGGATGTTCCATCTCCTTTTATTAAGAATTGTATCATATGTTCACAGGTCTAAACTACAATGATTGCTTTTTTCTTATAGCATTAGCAAGTGATGGATGAAGTCTTAAAATTTAGACATCTGCCATTGCAACGTATATGTCAACAACAACAAAAAATTGAGATAATTTTTCTCCTTTTGCAGTGTAAGAACTCACAGTTAGCCATACAATTGACCAGCAATATACCGTATTTTTTGCTCTATAAGACGCACCAGACCATAAGACACACCTAGTTTTTGGAAGAGGAAAACAAGAAAAAATATATTCTGAATGCCAGAAGCCAGGACAGCCAACGGGATCGCAGCGCTGTGTTCCTGCTGGCTGTCCTGGCTTATGGGATAGTCGCGCGCTGTGTACACTGACCCCTCTTGCTCCCTGGCTTCAGGGATAGCCGCCTGAAGCCTCCGGAGCGCAGCCTCTGCTGCACTCCGGAGGCTTCACGTTGCTTTCGCTGAAGCCATGGAGCCTGCATTCGCTCCATAAGACGCACACACATCTCCCCTTACTTATTAAGGGGAAAGTGTGTCTTACAGAGTGAAAGATACGGTATTCAGGTCAACCAAAGCATGTTATTTTGAACGATGCATAGTTAGTGTGAAATTTTGCCACTGTAGCATGTGGCAATATGGCTGCTTTAGATGTTGTGCTTAAAAGGGGATTGAACAGATTCATGAAGATTGCTTCCATCGGTGGATATGAACCTTGATAGCAAAACTTAGTCCTGGTATTGAGAGTTGGCTTTGTTTGGGAGGACCTCATTTGATCTTGTTTTTGCTGACCAAGTATTAAACAGCAGGTCTGCCTGAGACATTGGGTTGGATAGCAAAATGGAATATTCATCGTTGGAGGCAATAGTTGGCGAATAAATAATTGGGCGGTGGTTATTGACTGATCCCTCAATCTGGTTAGCCTTTGAAGGAACAGAGGCTCTGAATTAGATGATCCAGCAAGGCTCTTCTTAGATGCAATTTTCAGAGTGGGTTCAGAGTGATATCATGGTGCTTTCAATGTATTGGTGTGAATGTGGCCTTCCCTACAATTCCCAGAGTAGTTTAACAATCAATCCCTCTTCATGGGGAACTCTGTAATTGTAGCTCTGAGAGGGGAGTAGAGGGTCTCCTAACAACACATTTAACAAACTACATCTCCCAGGATTCTTTGGGGGAAGCCAGGGCTGTTTAAGGTGCTTGAAGTGTATGGTGCAAATGTGAGTTTCATGTGCACACAGCTTCCCAGTCCAGCGGTGGGAATGCAATGGATACAGAGTAAATGGAGGTGGGGTACATAAACAGCCCTAGAGCCATGAATGTATTATGACACAAGCTAGTCCCTAGCCCGCAAATGACCATGCTGTTAGACTTCAAGATGCCAAGATGCTTGCCCTCAAAGAGGAAGGCTTCCTCTCTCAGAAAGCCTACTTGATTTCTGTGCTTAAGCCAGCCAATGGATGCATGCAATTCTGTCAGTTTTGGTCCTCTGCGTTTCTCATTTTTTTCAATCTCAGATCAAATCAAATACTCATCATTATGGTCAATGATCTAGGAGAGACCATGGTTCGAGTCCCCACTTGGTGACCTTGGGGGACAATTGCTGCCTTTTAGCCTACCCCACATGGTTGATGTGGGGATTAAATGAGGAGGGCAGAACCACATAGACCACCTTGAGCCCCTTGGTGCATTTATTTATAAATGCAATAAATAAAACTAAGAGACTAAGTTCAAAAGTTGAACCATTTCTAGCTGAGAGTTATACCTTTACAAGTGATGTGATATGAGAAACTTATGTCTTTGAAGGTGCCCTAAGATGTATCTTCAGCCTAGGGAAAAATGTGATGTGTTTTTGTTATTCTTATTCTTAATTCTCTTATTATAAAAATGGGATCTCTGACATGGAGGTTTTAGGAGCACTTTTGTCAGAGGAAGGGGGGGGTGATGATCCCTGCCACACATTTATGACACTGGAAATAAATGCAGCAGTTTAAAAAGTGCTATTCTTTATATTTGAGTTACTCTAAAATGGTCTTTATTTCAATGATTTCTGTTTAGATATTGGGTGGGGGGGGAGAGGAGGAGAGATTTTGCACTTCCAGCACACACATCTGTCAGCGTCATGCCAAAGGAATCAATCCCACAAGAGAAAAATTGAAGAAATGAAAACAAATAAGTTATAAAATAAAAGTGACAATGATGTGCCGTAGCATAAAGATTGCTTTGGGCTGCTTTTGAAAAAGACAGCTAATGACTTGTCCTATTGGATGGGAGAGATAAAGGGAGGAGGAATGTAGGGTAGTCTGGAGGTTATGGGAGGGGGAGGGAGGAGGGGGTGGAAACTGGAGTTCCTGCACTGGCTTATTCATTAAGATGAGCCGGGCTATAATTAGGGGCAACAGTTTGCAAGCCATCATAGGAGTCGATGACCTTCCAGACCTCACACTACCTGGCAAGCTGATTTTTGGAAGTATCATGTGACTATACTGCAGAGATGGGCAAAAGGCACCAATGGATCAGGGATAGGGAAAGGTAGAATTAGCAATGTTGGGGGCTATGTTCTTACTGAACCAGTCTGTTGGTTTATCGAGCTCAATACTGGCAATGCCTTCTTTTGCCAAACCAGTTGCCTTCTGGATGTTTTGAACCCCAACTCTCATCAGCCCAAGGCAGCACAGCCATCCAAACAAATACATACTTCCTTATCAAATGTGCAAAGGACACAGGTTAAAACATTACTCACTTCATTTATTCTCTTTGGAATAGCTTTGAGAGCATCTATCAAATCTGCATATACTTGTGCACTTTCTAATATTTTGGGGGCTTTCTGCTGTGGCTGCCTCTGTAGCAGCTAGAAATATTTTTAAGGTTAAAAAAGTGTCTATTGAACAATGACATGATCTAATCTGGCAAGATGGCTCCTTATTCTATAAAGACTTGTGTCAGTTTTGGAATATTGTAATACAAAATGAAAAAAGATGTGTTTGGTCAAAGAAAATGTTCAGGTAAAATCTGGGAAGAAAAGAATTAGCTCTTGTTTTATATATGTTTAACTTAAAAGAAGTTTTGTTCATGATTATGGTAGTGACATGTTTTCCTGTGTCATGTGGCAATAACATTCTCCGGCAGTGGCAGGAAACATTTTGACTTGGTAGGGCTGCAATTTTTAACTGTGCCGTTTTCATCACAATAGGACTCGTACAGCACTTATTTAGGAAAGCATGCCATTGCACATGTGCAGAGTACCATTATTTCCTCCTCTCTCAAAATCAATCAATCAACCAATCAATCAATCAATCTCTGCACATCTATAGAGAGGGAAGAGCTTGCATGTAAGAGGTCCCAAGTATGGTTTTCAGAGAAGATTGACTCCTTACCTCTATTTAAAAATCAAGTCATACCACATTACGTAAGTTTTTGAATTCATTCATTGTTTACACCTGCACATCCATTGCCAAGAAACCAAACACACAAAAACACTTAAAATATGTGGAAAGCTTTCCTCCAATTGCATTCAGTATTGCTCCCATCCAAAATTATTCATTATTCATTATCTAAAACACTTTCCCCCTCTAAATTAAAAAAACCCCCACTGAGTATTGCAAACTGAAAGAGCCTTCATAGTGGGCCTGGATTTCAGGAAGTCCCATCAGCCACACTCCTTTTTCTGCTTAGAGACACATGGGAGGGGGACTAATCTGCCATAGCTATACATTTGGATTAGGATTGGCTGTGGGGGGCAGACAGCTGGTTGGCCAGAGAACAGGAGACTGCTCATCTACACTTCCACTTGTCCTGTGTCTAGAAGCATGGGTAATAATAATAATAATAATAATAATAATAATAATAATAATATAATAATTTATTTATACCCCGCCCATCTGGCTGGGCTTCCCCAGCCACTGTGGGCGGCTTCCAACAAAATATTAAAATACAGTAACGCATCTAACATTAAAAGCTTCCCTAAACAGGGCTGCCTTCAGATGCCTAGTGGTTTTCTGCTTTTGTTTTCTCTTTCAAGGCGCAGAATTGAGTGGTTTTGCCTTTGCCGCACTGCTTTCCCCTGGAAAGTCCACTTTTTAGTGCTCAGTTGGAGCAAATGTCAATCCAGAGAAAACCCAATTGACATTTGCTCCAATTCAACAATAAACAGTGGGTTTTCCAGGGGGGAAGTGTCAGGGCAAGCAGAAGTGTTGATAAGCCCTGACAGAAATGCCTCTGTAAGTTCAAGAATATAAGAGCAACATAAGAAGGGACTTCTGAATCATCAGGAGACCCTAATGCTGCACTCAATGGGCCATTGGTGTGATCCTGCAGGGCGCTTCCTATATCCTTATAAGAACCACAGGAGGGGAGAGCCCTCTTCTAGAATCCAGCCTGTGGGTTTTCCAGGATGCTGGGCTAGATGGGCCATTGGCCTGATCCAGCAGGCTGTTCTGAAGTTCTGATGTTCTAATGCAATGTTAGAAGGTACATCTGAAATCAGGCCTAATGCTGGAATGCTAGCATTACAATCAGAAAAAACCCTAATGCAGTCGTGTCTACATCTGACTGCACCCTATACGTAGTTGCAGGTAACAAAATCAGGAACAGGTAGTAAAATCCTCTCAAATGCTTGACATTAACAGTATGAGAAAGCAAATGAAGAGTTGTGCCCCCCTCATGCACATTGTCAAACCATAGTGCTTGGTGCGGCCTTATCTTTCGAGTAACTCATCCACACCCGTACAGAACAATGCTTTCGGTTTGAGTTGCTCTTGAAGTGAAGGTGCTGCTTGGTGTAATTGCTCTCATTACAGTACTTTACTGAACATCTCTTTTGATGATTACTTGAGTGATGCTGGTAATGCTCTTTGAAGATTCCCAGATAAAAAGGAAGCCATACGTATCGGAATAAAGGTAACTAATCACCATATCAGGCTCCATCCATTGCTGCTACACGTATTTTTGGGTATGTGTGTGTTTGAAATGCAATGTAAAACAAGGATCATGCGGTTCATTTATTGATCGATATAATTTTCTTTCTGTTGCTGCTGATGTTGGTATTTCTTCCATAAGCTAAAGGCTTATGTGGGACTAGCAAAGGCAAACACACATACCGGTTTTTAAAAGAACATTGCATTTGTAAGTGATAATTGTGTGGAAGTCTAGTGTCCGGATCAAATGGTGTCATAGTACTGCTGTATTCTGCCTTGGTCAGACCCCAGCTGAAGTATTGTGTCTAGTTTTAGGTGCCACAATTTAAGAAGGATATTGACAAGCTGGAACGTGTGCAGAGAAGGGTGACCAAGATGATCAAGGGTCTGGAAACCAAGCCTTCTGAGGACCAGTTGATGGAGTTGGGTCTGTTTAGCCTGGAGAAGAGGTGACATGATAGTCAGCTTCAAATACCTGAAGGACTGGCATGTGAAAGATGGAGCAAGCTTGTTTTGTGCTGCTCCAGAGGGGAGGACCCAAACCAATGGATTGCAGAGGGGAGAGTTTGTGCACCGTGGAGGCTGGAGGGCTTCTATTCTACATGCGGGGGTTGGGGGGGGCGAGGAAAATGTGCTCCGTGGGGGGGGGGGGGCGGGGAAGGCAAGAAAAGGAGCTGGGCTCTAACTATAGGCTCCCACGCTTGAGCAGGCCCGACTCGGTGGGGCGGACCACCCTCTCTCCTGGAGGAGGAGGAGGAGGAAGAGGGGGAGGAGATTCCCATCCACGGCGTGGCCTCCCGCGCTCCTGAACGGGAAATCTCTGCAGCCCAAGACTCTCCGTGAGGCAGCTCCTCCCTTCCTGCCTTGAGCCGCCGCCAGCCGCGCCCCCCTCCGCAGTTATCTGCTGCCTGCCAAGCCCCGCCCCTCTTCATTGTCCTCCCCTTCTGTTTATACACAAAGACCCCCCATCTTCTTCCCCCTTCCCCTTCCTCCATCCCTCGCTTTTTTCCCTCTCTTTCCTTTTTTTAAAAAAATATTTTCTCTTCCCCTTCTTTTTTTCCACCCTTTCTTTTTTCTCTTTCTCCCCCCCCCCTTCCCGCCCTCCTGCCTTCCTGGGTTAAAGGATTTGAGCAATGGGTCTGGAGGTGGAGCTCGTCGGAGGATTAGCCCGACTCGCCCGCCTCCCTCCCACGGCACACCGGGCAACGTCTCGCGGCACACTAGTGTGCCGCGGAACACCGGTTGGGAAACACTGGACTAGATGACCCTTGGGGTCCCTGTCAACTTGACAATTCCATGATTCTGCACAACTTACATTATTCCACTCCAGTTCAATTCCAAGGAAAAACAATTCAAATGGAATGGAATCAGTTACCTATCGTTTGCAGACTGAAATCAACAACGGCAAATACTGATCATATTTGCTGGATTTCTTTCAGTTCTAGACATCAGATGAATAAGCAAACACCTTCAAATTCCACTCCTGTTTCTGTTTCCTTCAGAATTGAATGACATTCCTAGTAGTGCACAATGGCTTTCAGACTTCACTGTCCTCATAACTAGTGCGGCAGCATAGATCTAGGAGCTCCAGAGCTAACAGCCTCGCTGTATTTCAGAAATCAGTGCCTTAGACCAGGCTTCCTCAACCTCGGCCCTCCAGATGTTTTTGGCCTACAACTCCCATGATCCCTAGCTAGCAGGATCAGTGGTCAGGGATGATGGGAATTGTAGTCTCAAAACATCTGGAGGGCTGAGGTTGAGGAAGCCTGCCTTAGACTCTTTAATCATCCCATATAGCTGGCAAGGCCAATTGCTGTCAGCAGGACTAAATCACCCCCTGTTAGTTATTTTGAGTTCTGTATTGCCAAATTATTATTATTTTTAAAACTAATTGGGAAATTAGATTTGGCATAACGAGTCCCTGTAATATTTATCTACTTAAGAGTTTGGTGGTTCTTCTTCTTTTTTGGTATCTTTTCAACTTTTGATTTCCCTTCATGCATCGAGCTGTCCATTTTCATCGTGACAAGTTTGCTTATGGAGATTGCAAATCCTTGCATAATTTAATGATGAAAAGCCAGCATCTCATTTTCCTCCAAATGCAGCTATTTTGTAGATTAAAGATAAACAGTTGTGGAGTTAATATGGGGTAGGGATTTTTTTGGCGGGTTTTCCTTTTTTTTTGTCTCTGTGCGTAAGAACTCTGCCACCAACTTGAACATGGAGCGAGACAATTTGTGGATGGGGATTGGAAATGACATACATTTAAATTACTGCAGAATTAACATGTTTTGAACTGCAGGATATGCAGTTATAGGCAACTGCTTATCTGAAAGAAAGCTTCTTTCCTGAGGTCAGTCAACAGTTAGCTTCTTATTATGCCAGATTCATAATACTCGAGTCCTTGAAGAGTTTCTGGACTCCTTTCATGCTTGAATGGGGCTCTCACACTTCATTGGGAACTTGGATTTATAAGAATAACTAGTCTTCTGCTTTCCTCCAGTTTTATCCAGTCTGCTAAGAAGAGGTGGCATGTAAAGAGCACATCGCTCTCTTATTCTTAAGTGGGCATTGTGAACACCCACCATCTGGGGTTTATATCAAAACGCTGAGAAAAGAATGCCTATGCTATGAACCTCAAATGGAGGGCTTGCTACAGATCATGAATTGAATACAGAGAAAAATCAGTATTTGGACACATGTTTTTATGCCATTTCACAGAAAGGCTAGGGCAGGTGTTAGCTGTGGGTAAAATACAATTGTCTTAAATTCCAGTGCAGTCTTGTGTTATAAGGCAAGGGAAGTTGCGAATGTGTGTTTGCTTCTTAGTAGCTCCCAAAAGGTGACGGCAGCAGGGGAGAACCCATGACTCCAGCTCTCATCAGTTCCAGCCACTGTGGCCAATGGCCAGGGCCCTCACAGCATTGCATCACAGACCAGTAAGGTAAAGGTAAAGGGACCCCTGACCATTAGGTCCAGCCGTGGCCGACTCTGGGTTTGCGGCACTCATCTCGCTTTATTGGCCAAGGAAGCTGGCGTACAGCTTCAGGGTCATGTGGCCAGCATGACTAAGCTGCTTCTGGCGAACCAGAGCAGCGCATGGAGCACTATTTACCTACTAACATGAGCGGTAGCTATTTATCTACTTGCACTTTGATGTGCTTTCGAACTGCTAGGTTGGCAGGAACAGGGGCCAAGCAATGGGAACTTACCCCGTTGCAGGGATTCAAACCGCCAACCTTCTGATCGGCAAGTCCTAGGCTCTGTGGTTTAACCCACAGTGCCACCCGTGTCCCTTAACAGGCCAGTAGAGAGGAGGAAAAACCTCCTACCAAGTGGGCTTCTGACTTCTGACTACTAAGTGGAAGAGGCTAGCCTTCCTCTGCATAAGACACAGAAACTAGGTGGGCTATCAAAGGAGAGATGGAGTGCTGCCCATCCCTCATCCACTTGGGAGGGGGCACAGAGAAAGGCACTTTGCTCTCTCCATGCCCATCAAAACAACCAGAACCAAGAAGCAGGTTTACAGGATGGGTCACTCTGATCTCCCCTTTATTTGCATGGAATTCATTGGTGTCTGCGGTGACCCAGAGAGACAAAGAATTGTTGCATTGGAAGAAGCTCCAAGGGCCATCAAGTCCTAGGTTGGATGCCAAATGTGTTGCATGCTGAGGGCTCGGGAAAGGGGTAAATGGACTGGCATCCAGTTAATATTGCTGCACGGTAACCCAATCTCCACAGTAGTGTGAGATTCCAGGGGTTCTGGGCGCTTACCCAGGAGGAACCAGACTTGACATATCTATCTGTGTTTGATTTGCTGATATGCTAAGAGACAGCTGTTAATATACAGAGAGAGCTGACAGCACCAAGAACTCCCCTTCTCTGTAATAAGCTTCTCTCTGCTTTACTATTCTTCCTTCAACATGTAAGAACATTGTAGATTTTGCAGTAGGCAGATTTAGTTTCATTTTGTGAATCGGTTAAAAGGTAGGTGATTAATCAGCTACAAATTCTTTAAACCCATTGACAGCCCAAAAGGAGATGGTTTCTGAAAGATAATATTGCGCAGCTCAATTAGAACGAGGGTCATTGTTTATGTTCCATAGAGTAGAAATGTTCTGGGGAAAGGATCATTCTATTAAAAGGCAGAACAGGCTTTCAAAATGCCTGAGACTGGCCGATGCTAAATTTAAGCTTCTGGACATTAATATTTCCTCCTACTCATGGCTGTCTGTCACTGCTTCTCTAATTGAAAGATCTGAGCCAAACGAAATGTGGTATGGGAGAGATCCTTGGCCAGAACTTCGAAAGTATTTTTCTACTACTTGCATGGCTTTCTACTGCAAAATGGCTTCTAAGTAGTTTACAAGTATGAATCCATACATAATTAACATACACAATAAAACATTTCCATCAAAGTAGCAATTAAAATATACAGTATAGCAAGCCGGTTAAAAAGGATAGCAATTGAAACAGTTAAAAAATTTAAAACAATTGAATCTCGAAGTTCAGGTTCAAGGAAATGTTTGCCTAAACAGGTATGTCTTCTAGAGCCGGCAGGTGGCCAATACTGATGGGGGGCATTTTATATTTCAGCAGGGAGGGATTAAAAGGATTTGAGTTAGACCCATAGTGCTGCCAAAGAGCAGATTAAACATTCCCCCCTGTTCCATCTCTCAGTTTGAATTGTCACCTGCCCAAAGATGATGTTAACTCTTCAGGGGAGAAATTAGGTATAAGGTATTTGGTCCTGCTAGTTTTTCTTCATCTCCAGGGCTAATAGTGGCTTGCAGGGGTGATTTAGGCTGCAATCCTATGCAGTTGTATACTGCTACAACTCTCGCCATCCCTGACCATTGCAGTGCTAGCTGGGATGGATGGGAATTGGAGTCCAACAATATCTGGAGGTCACAAGTCCTCTGATGTGTCCATGCTGAAGTGGAAAGCAAGTCACATGGAGCACTGTGGGACTAAACATGGATACAATTGCTTGGCCAGCCAGAAAGATGGCATTAGGGTTTAAGCCCCTTCCTCTGGGACCACAGAAGAAAAGAAAAAGATGTTGGGTGAGCCTATCTCAGATCTCCCACTTAGAGAGTTATGAGCATACCACCATGATGTATAACAGGCTTCACAAGAAGACCATCAAGGGCTCTACCTAAATGTGGTCATGTGATTCTCTACTGGGGCATGTGTCAGTGTGCATATGCTTCCAACTATTCTATTTCACATTTGTCCACCCCTTTTCTTTTGGTCCTCTAGACTTCTTTTTTACTGTATACAAGTGGCGGCCATTCTGGGCATGTCCGAATGGTGCATGGTTGCTGGCATGCAGGTCTTTTTGGATCCAGAAGAGGGAAGAATGGGGCACAACGGGGGCATAATGGGGCAGGGAATGGAACCCCTGCACAAAATGGCCGTTGCCTGTATTTGTGACCATTTACACTCCATGATGGTATTGGGGCAGTTACATGAGTTCCTGCTTTCAGTGCTGTTCATGCCTACAGAAAGTTCAAGGAGGACGTGCTGCTTTGTTTTCAATTGTTGGATGTCCTGTAGCTTCCTGTTGAAATCCTGTGACTTTTCCTGCCACAAATGTTCCGGTGTGCGTGTGTTGTCCTGCGTTTGCTGCACTACAGTGCAAGAGTGCCCCTCCAGATGGCAATAATGCAGTAATGCTGGGGAAGCGTGTCAGAACAGGCAGCAATGCTTCCGAATGCCAGTAGATGGAAGCCACAGAAGGGGAGAGGGCTCTTGGGCATGGGTCCTACTTGCAGGTTTCCCACAGGCATCTGGTTGGCCACTGTGAGAACAGGATGCTGGACTGGATAGGACACTGGCCTGATCCAGCTTAATGAAGTGTAGACATTTCAGTATAAATCCATCTCTAAGGCACCATTATTGTGTCAATTGCCTGCTACGGAATACACCCCCTCCAAAAAAACACACCACACCCCTTCCAGTCTAGAGCCATTTGTATCACATGCACCCTGGAAGAAGGAAAAGGACCAGTCACAGTTGGACAGGATTGGGGAAGGGAAGGGTATCACATGCACCAGATGCATGGTCATGACTTTTGTTTGCATAAACCTAGTTCTTGGCAGATTGAGTAGCACAGAAATGTTGTCAGGAAGAGTCAAAATGCCTAACCAGCAGACTCATAAGATTCATCTATTCCTGGATTGCATCACTTTGAATTACAGATAGGAGACTGAATGTTCTTTCCTGTAAATACTCTGCCCATTCAGAATTAGAAGTTTCCAATAATTCTGTTGATACAGAGGACCAAAGGGCAGGATTGGAACTAGTGGGTGAAAATCACAGACAAGCAGATTTCAGCTAAACATTATGTGCTTCATCCAGTGTTAGCCCTACTTAGAACAGACCTGTTGAAATTAATGGGCATGATTAACTTAGCTCCATTGCTTTCAATGGGTCTGCTCTGAGAAGAACCTAGTTGGATGCAACCTTAGGTAACAGCAGTTCAACACTGGAATATTGGGAATAGGTAAGCTCTCCTTTCCTGGAAGCTTTTAACCATCCTTGACAACCATCCGTTGGGGCTGCTGTAGTTTCCGCCTGCATTGAGCTTGGATGATCTCTAATGTAGATTCCAACTCTGTGGACTGTTACAGCTAAGTTCTACTCATTGAAATGGATGAGCCTAAGTTGCTCTTGTCCATTAACTTCAATGGGATGAGCACTGGATGCAGCCCTATAATTCTGTGAGGAACTTTCTCCCTTGTCAGGCAGTAGTATATTTTCAGGGAGTCGTTCCCTCACCCCATTTGATGTAGGAAATAGATTCAAATATCCAGTCTTTCCACTGCAGGTGAAAGTGGTACAGTCTAAGTAGGAGGGGGCATCACACAAGGCTGATTAGTGTGTAGGTCCTCTGTAGCTGATGGCATGAAAACACATGATGGGGAGAAGGGGATTGCCTGTCCCTGGAATCTAGACCAGTGGTTCCCAAAGTGGAACCACTAGAGGGCAGTGGGATTTTTTTTTTTTGGGGGGGACACTAAGAGGCAAGAGCAGGTTTCAGCACTTTTTCAGCAGGGGGCCGGTCCACTGTCCCTCAGACCTTGTGTGGGGGGGGGACCAGACTATATTTTGAAAAAGAGAAAAAAAGAACAAATTCCTATGCCCCACAAATAACCCAGAGATGCATTTTAAATAAAAGGACACATTCTACTCATGTGAAAACACGCTGATTCCCGGACCATCTGCGGGCCGGATTTAGAAGGGGATTGGGCTGGATCTAGTCCCCGGGCCTTAGTTTGCCTACCCATGGGCAAAAGGGTAGCTGGAAAGGGGATGATGGAGGTTTAAATGACTCTCAGACTGTGAAAACTTGATATCATTGGATCAAGTTCATCAGCACTGGGGGTGAGCGTATAGAACCAAGGAAGCCATGGCCTGAAAATATTTGAGAACCACTGATCTGGATTGTCAGGTACAGTGGTACCTTGGGTTACAGAAGTTTCAGGTTACAGACGCTTCAGGTTACAGACTCTACTAACCCAGAAATAGTACCTCGGGCTAAGAACTTTCCTTCAGGATGAGAACAGAAATCATGCAGCGGCAGCAGAAGGCCCCATTTGCTAAAGTGGTACCTCAGGTTAAGAACAGTTTCAGGTTAAGAACGGACCTCCAGAACGAATTAAGTTCTTAACCCGAGGTACCACTGTATCTTGTTTTCAAATGGTGATCATACAGTGGTACACCTACAGCTCTTTCCATATCCTGGAAAAATACAAGGCTATTCTTCCACTCTACACATCTGTCTAATGTCTGAGTGAAGCTTTTGGTGAGGTTGGGTTTTTTTTACAACAAAAACATGAAAATAAAGTGTGTCATTGTTTAAAAGCTAATGTTGACTCATAAGAACAACCCCCTCCAAAAAAAATAATAATTTTACTTGTGTTTCATCTAAAGATGGAGGCAGAACTGAGTAACACTTTATTTATTTATAAAAATATTTGTAGACTGATGTTTAATTAAAAATATATATGAAAGGAGCTTGCAACAAAAATACATAAAATTATACAGCAAACAACTATTTACAAATTTTAAAAACAGACAACATAGAAATATGTATTCTTAATTGCCTGCATAGGTCTGGCGGAATGCAAAAGTTTCCAGTAGGTGTTTAAAAGTTGGCACAGAATGCACTTGCTGAATCTCTGTTGTCAGAGTATTCTACAGGGCTGGGCCAATGACATTAAAGCCTTACCAACTCAAGGAACGACCAGTGATGCTCCTGCAGACGATCTCTGTGATCAAGCAGTCCCTGAGGCACCCTGGACCTAAGCTGTTCAAGACTTTGTAAATTACTGCAAGATCCTTGAACCTGGCTTGGTAGTAGATGGGCAAGCAGTGCAACTGTATTAACAATGGTGTTCTGTACTCTTGACCAAGGACCAGAAGCTCCCATTCTTGCTCTTTGGCAATCACTCGTAGCCGAGTAAGATTGTCTTCCATAAACACGGTTTTAACAATGAGTCCGTAAGTGACTGTGGAGGCCAATTCTGGATCCACATGAGTTGATCATGGTGTGGATTTGCCAAGCATGCCTTCCTCTTAGCACGTTTCTCCCTTGCGCCCTGAGTTCTAGTGTCTTCAGAGCCCATGACACTTTTGGTAAAGGCTGTTCTCCAATTGGAGCGCTCGCAGGCAAGTGTTTCCCATTAGCAGTCTGGTTACCACATTCTGCACCAGCTGGAGTTTCTGTACCAGAACCAAGGGCAGCCCCACATAGAGCGCATTATAGGTATCCAGCCTTGAGGTCACCAGTGCATGGACTACAGTTGTCAAGCTATATTTGTCCATGAATGGCCATAACTGGTAAACCAGAAAAAAACACACCTGACATTTGTTGAAGTGGGTGATCTGTCATTACACACGTTCACCTTCCTGGGAGACCTGCAAAGCACCTGAAAGGGTCTCATTCTCATGTCTGCTTCCACCTCCCATACTCCATCTTAAGATTTTTACCAAATGCAGACCAGGGTTGGTTGAAAAACAGCTCCCCTCCTTCATTTTTGACCGTCTGTCCCAAAGAAGTGTTCTGGGGTACTCAAAAGCTTCCACACTGCTATGTGGCACTTTGATTAGCCTGCTGCATATTTTGGAATTGCTTAAAAGCTTTCTCTTATGCAGTTCACAGACCTGTTCAGTGTTTCCAATGAGGAACATCGAATTGCAAATTTCAAAACTAAATGCAGAGTGCAATATTTCAACGCAGGAGCTATGGACAGAAGTTGTATTTCCTTCCAAAGGGGTTTTGTACAGGTCTTTTTCTTAATTATTCTTGATGTTTTGCCCATTATGCCATTAGCTTCTTCACAGTACAGAGATAAATAGCCTGGTATCCAGAAGAACAGAGTGTGAACTGAAAGCATTTAATTATTGATATCTTAGTAACTAAGGTTCTGAAATGACGTTGTCAAATCCCATAATGATCGGACAGCAAATACATCACTTACTTTGGCAAAAACAACCTCAGAACACACACCAAACCTGGGAATATACGAAATGAACGTGTCAAAGAAGGTTTGCTTATTTCTCAATGGATATTCAGCGTTCACTTACTGGACAGAATATGTTTTTCAATTTTTATCTCATCCTCTATTTTTTCGCTCTTAGAAAAGTAAAGCTTTACAAATATTTATTTCCTCCTGGTTTGCTTTCATGATGGTTGGGACATTTAGAAAGCTACTGTTTTATCACGAGTTATAGTCTTCTGATTGGTTGAAATAAAATCAATATTTCTTTGATTACAAAGCTGTTATGGGAGCCAGCCTTACGTTATCCATCATTTTAAAATGTAGGTTAGAACAATAGCACCCAGGTATATGTTTAATTCATCCTGCCCAGATTATGTGAGTGGGATAAATATTTTCTCTGAGGGAGGGAAAGAGCCCTCAACAAGATACAACTGTTAATCAGCTTAAAGGTTCACTGTTAACAAAATCTACATGCTAAGTTCCAAATGTGCAGCCAGTGGTCCTTTATATACATCAAGTGATCAAATCATGTTTTGTTCTTTGTTCCTCTCTTTTAGTAAGATAATAAGAAATAGGAGAGAACGATTCCTCCCCCCACAAGGTTTCTGCCTGTTTGGCCTTGACAGCACCCCTGTTGATTCTGGTACCTGTAGCTGTATCAGGCAGCATCTAACCATTTAAATTGCATGGCAACACATACACTTTGGAACTCCCTGCCTATTGATACCAGGCCAGCGTCTTCACTGTTTTCAGCTAACATTTTTTTATTTAGACATGATGGGTGTTTAAATCTGTTTGTTTTTTTTTTTAGCCTATAGCTTTCTGAAAGTCTTAAAGTCTTCTTAATTCTTCATATCGATAATTTTAGCATTTTGTATTAAATTTTTTTTTTTTTTGGTAAACTGCTTCGAGGTTTTATTTTTACAATCAAGCAGTGTACAATTTTTATGAAATATGTAAGTAAATAAATGCCGGTGCAAGGGCTTTTCCAACACAAAAGGGCTTTGCCCATTTGGAATTTGCGAAGACTCTCTGGTTTCTGCCTGCAGATTCCAAGCAGAAGAAGCATTGCGAAGCAACTGAGTTAATTAGCCAAAATGGAAAGAGAAAGAAAAAAAATGTTATCTGACTGTCTATTTAAATAGCTAAAAGTTACTGGCGTAGATTTGGCCTGAAGCAAATTAGGGAAAAAAAGCATACACCTTAAAATTCCCTTGCTGGAATATAATTTACCATTAATATATTTAATTAAAAGATACTTCTGTGTTCCCTTTCCTGGTCTCTCACAGGTGCAACAGCTTTCATGTTTATTAATAGTATTAGATCAAATAAGGCAGACGTTTGATAATATATTGCAGGCTCATCGTTTTGGGAAACTGCAGGTTTTACAGGTGCTTTTCGTTTCATCTCCCCCTCCCCCCCATGAAAACTATGGTGGATAAGTGCTGAAATTTTGAAATGCAGTTTTTACTTATGAAAGATCTAACCTTTATAATAAAACTTGAGTCAAAGCACTGGAAGAAATACAATTGCCGAAACTGATTCTCTCTCTCTCTCTCTCTCTCTCTCTCTCTCTCTCTCTCTCTCTCTATATATATATATATATATATATAATCAGTGTGTTTCCTTTTGCCCCCCCCCCGGCCAACTTGCATAATTCGTACAGTGTTACGTGCAATATTTTTACAGTGGAATAAGAAACAAAATAGTTCAATAGGCATGACGAAAGAAACACAGTAAGATACAGAGGATATAAAGGGAGCTGGTTTTCAGAAAGGAGTACGAACTTGGTACCCAGTTTGTTTGTTTTTTAAATGCTCAGAAATGAAGGGGAGCAATTTAGGAAATGGCTCAGGATATGCTTTATAATTATCATTTCTCTGCATTACATGAAAGGGATCTTAGTGCAAGAGAAGGCATTGCAATATTGGTTACTTTAAACAAAAATTAAAAATCTTTGCATTGCATTTTGGTAAAAGCCCCATTTTTCTTCTTGTGCAATCATTATCTGTATTCCTGCATGTGAACCTCTTCTTATGAGCGGTGTGAAAGAGGGTAGAGATTTCTGAAGGGAAGAAGTCACTACTGATGCTGCAGCGATCTGTCCCACTGTCCTACCTCTGCAAAGCTCATCTCCCTCCCCCTTTTTTTAAAGGACCACAATGCAGTGTTCTGCACCGGGAAGGAAAAGCCTGGGATATTCTTTTGGGCTTTGTGTAAATAATGTTTAAGGATCAGAAATAGTTAATTACATTTCCGACGTAATTGATGATATTGCGGTAATGCATTAGGACGTCTCATCAGCATTTTCCTAAACTGTTCCTCCGAGGGAAATATTCCTGCTCAAACTCTGATTTCTTCACTTTGCTGTGCTCTGAAATGTCAAAATCGATGCATTCATCAGAGTTTTTCCGCATGCAAATGTTCAAACCTTTTGCCTCCCCGCTACTCCTCAGTTTTTCACAGTCTCGAAAAAGAGGATAGATTTTGCTCGACGAAAACACGCTTCTTTGCATTTTACAGTTTATCCTTCCCTTCCCTTGAAAGCAAGAACATCCCTCAGCTTTTTTTGCATTGCAAAAAAGAAGCAATTTTGGGTTGTATTTTTACTATTTTTGCTATTTATAGAATACCATACATACCTTTTCATGTATTTATGTATGTGTATTGTGGACCTCAGACACTTCAAGGTAGCTAAGTATCTTAACACCAAATGCACGAATAAATAGCGTATCCCCAAACAATACAATAAAGAACAGAGCTGCCCTAAAGCCAGAAAAATGAAAAGCCCAATACAGCAGCCTTAAGAACTTAAAAAGATCTTTGTTGGATCAAGCCAGTAGCCCATCTAGACCAGCAAGACCAGCATCCTGTTGTGACAGTGGCCAATCAGAGGCCCCAATGGGAAGCCTCCCAAACAGGACCTGACTGCAGAACCAACTCTCCCCTCCTGCCATTCCCAGCATTTAATTAAAATCATTCAACTTATTGTTTAATTTTATTAAAGGCAATGCCAGAGGGGGTTTCCTTCAACGCTCAAAAGGCCCCCACAATGCCCCCTGAAATAACATGTTGAAGGTGTAACGTCACAAGGCTCAACAGGTGCCTGTAGTAAAGAACTGTGAGGGAAAAGATGGAATTGTGACCCAAGGAGAGATACAATATACACGCCTAGTGGTTAGCATCGTGGACTAGCAGTTGGTTGAAATCCCAACTGCTCTATGAAGCACACCGGGGGGGATTTTGGACCACCCCCCCCCATTTTGAATCACCATCTCTCAGCCCAGTCTACCTCACAGGGTTGCTTCAACCCCTGGCAGCGCGATCCCAGTAGGGTGCCAGTAGGGTGCCATCACGGCTGCCTCTCCACCCTGCCCTCAGCCCCCCGCCTGCTCTCCACCCCCCGGTGCCAGAACATGAAGCTCCACCACTGCTTCAAGGATAAAGTTATGAGAAAGGAGATTTGGGTGGATCTAGACACAGGAAAACCCCTACTATAAATATGTCAGAAATTAGATCTGACTTTTAGAAGACATCTGAAGGCAGCCCTGTTTAGGGAAGTTTTAAATGTTTGACGTTTTATCATGTTTTTAATATTCTGTTGGGAGCTGCCCAGAGTGACTGGGAAAACACAGCCAGATGGACAGGGTATAAACAATAACATATTATTATTATTACTATTACTATTATTATTATTATTATTACAAAAGAAAAAAATTTCTATGGAAAATCACGTTTTAAATTTTCCTGCTCTCTGGTGCCATCTGGTGTTGCATGTTTATAGCGCATTTAAATAGCTGTTTCTTTACTAATGCAGCTGAGTCCCATTAGGCAGAACTTTACAAAGGTGAAAGTTGTACGGCAATGAAATTAATTTCTTTCTGAAGGTGGTGGACTCTCCTTTGTTGGAAGTCCTTAAACAAAGGTTGGATGACAGTCTATCAGGGATTCTTTAGCTGTGCTTCCTGCTTTGTAGGGGGTTGGACTAGATGACCCTGGATGTCCCTTCCAACTCTACCATTCTATGACTCCAGAAGGGGAACTATATAGGTTCCCTTGAGCTATAGATGTGATAAATACATGGGCTTCTCTCTTCTGTTGCAGAAGAAGCTGAGGGAGATCTTATCCATTGTTAGCTAATTGTACTATTGACCCATTCCCTTCTTCCTCTTCCCCTCCCCCCCCCATTCTGGAGTGTCCCAGTGGATAAAGCAGACCAGGAAAGGAGGAGGGGAAGCAACCACCCAGGAATCTGTCTCTTGCCCTGAATAATTCACAGCCTAATTTAGTCAGCATTAATTAATGTAGTCAAAACAATTCACCTATTTTTATTAATGCAAATAGCAAATTTGAAAAACAATTAGTTTATTATAAGGGAAATCAGAGTATTTTGACAGTGCCCATTAGCTCTGCAAGATTTTCTAGTGAGGTTTTTTGTTTTGGTTTGGTTTTTTGTTTCGTTCCTTCTCCTCATAAATTGTAACAGCTGCTTGTTTTACTTTTGGCAAAATCACAACTGAGGAACATTTTGGCTGAGGGGGGGGGCAGAGGGAAACATTAAGTGTGGTATTTTTAGGAAAACGCGCATGGTCCAGGCTTTCGTGCTTATGTCAGGAACTGGGCCTACAAAGCCTTTCTGCCTCCACCCACTGTGTTTTTCTCAGAGAACCAGAGAATTGTAGAGATGGAATGAACTCCAAGGGTCCTCTAGTCCAACCGCTTGAATGCAGGAATCACAGCTAAAGAATCCCTGAGATTCAGGTAGGTAGCTGTGTTGGTCTGATGCAATTGAAATAAATTAAAAAATTGTCCAGTAGCACCTTAGAGACCAACTAAGTTTGTTCTGGGTATAAGCTTTCGTGTGCATGGTATCTGAAGAAGTGTGCATGCACACGAAAGCTTATACCCAGAACAAACTTAGTTGGTCTCTAAGGTGCTACTGGACAATTTTATTTATTTATTTTGAATCCCTGAGAGCTGGCCATCCAATCTATGTTTACAGGCCTCCAATGAAGGAGAGACAATATCCTTCTTAAAATGTTGTGCAGTGAGAAGCATGTTGTGCAGTGAGTGGAAGGACTTGTGTCATTATGGATCCACAACTGTTGTGCTAAACAGTCTACAATTGTAGTTTGTTTAGCATATGCCCTGATGAGATCTTGCGTATCACTGAAACCCTTATAGGTCAAGAACATGGTGGGCAAGATGGACTGTTGTGGCTATTTGTGTCTCCTCCACTTCCACCTAATTTAGAAGACAGTATATGCCCTTTCAGGAAACAAAGGGATCATCACACTGATCTCATGATACCTGATGAAATGTGATGGCGACATAAGCTGCAGCTTTTAGCATTTACCGTATTTTTCGCCCTATAAGACGCACTTTTTCCCCTCCAAAAATGAAGGGGAAATGTGTGTGCGTCTTATGGGGCGAATGCAGGCTTTCGCTGAAGCCTGGAGAGCGAGGGGGGTCGGTACGCACCGACCCCTCTCGCTCTCCAGGCTTCAGGAAGCTATCCGCTAGCTGTGGGAGACCCAGCTCTCCCAGGGCTAGCGGAGAGCTTGCCTGCACCCAGAAGCTTGGGGCGCGCTGAGCTCCGCACGCCCCAAGCTTCGGGATTAGCGCAGCGATCCGCTAGCCCTGGGAGCGCCGCGCGGCTCTCCCAGGGCTAGCGGACTGCTTGCGCGCACCCAGAAGCTTGGGGCGCGCTGAGCTCCGCACGCCCCAAGCTTCGGGATTAGCACAGCTGCCGCGCAGCTCTCCCACGGCTAGCGGAGACCTTGACGGCACCCAGAAGCTTGGGGCGTGCTGAGCTCCGCACGCCCCAAGCTTCGGGATTAGCGCAGCGCACCTGGGGGGGAAATAAATTTTTTTTCCCTTTATTTCCCCCCAAAAAAACTAGGTGCGTCTTATGGGCCGGTGCGTCTTATGGGGCGAAAAATACGGTAAACATTTCTAGTTGCTATTTTTTTAAGTGATTCGATTGGCAATGTTATGATTTTATTGTATTTTGTTATTTTAAATTGTGAGATGCTATGGAAGAACCATTCGTCCTGAGAAGCAACATAAAAAAAATAAAAATCTCTGAAAATAAATTAGTCAAAATATTGAGTGGGCGAGTTGTCCCTATTACACCTTGAATCTGTCTACATCTGTATTAGGTCAGGGTCCCAATTCTGAAAACAGACTGCAGTCGGGTGTTTTACATACACGTCTTGAAGTCATAAAGATTGAAAGCTTGTGTGTTTGTTGAAACATGTAGGCTTACCCAATATCTGATGAGTGAAAAGCAATGTTGTCACTGTCAGCCCTGAACTGGCTTAAACGTGTCAACTTTTGAGGTTAATTTCATAGTGTGTTAACCCAGGAAACATAAGGCAAGATGGTAATCATGTAGTTCACTGATGGCTGAATTCTCCCCCAAATTACCAGGAGCAGATTCATCCACTTACTTGCCACTTACCGGAAACATCCACATATCCTGCTGAACATGGTTTTACACTTTACGCTGTTGGCCTCAGAAACTCTTACGCTGGGCAAAAGTAAGTGCTCTGATGGTAGCTTTTGTGAACTGTGGGTCTACAGTCAGGGAGCCAGTGTGTTTGAAGAGACATAATAATATTTTCTATGCTTCTTAAGAGTTCCGTCTCCATTGTGTTATTTGCCAGTGCTGCTGTTGCTGTATAAACACTGCTGATTTTTCCAACTTCATTTCTGCAATATTCTAACAGAGCACATTTTAGAACTTCATTTTGCTTTAGCTCCACACCCCACCACCACAACCACATCTTTCATTGATCTCCATGTGGTACAGTTGCTTATTTATGCTCACAAATGCTAAATGAAAGCTGATTTCCCCAGATCTTCTAGATCAGAAGGGCATACTTGGTTCTGCAGCTAGCATGGGTTCCTGGATGTTCAGTGGATATGATTTTAAAACATACCCAGTTTTGATTTGCTGGAGATTATCTTTGTCCATTTTCAGTGAGTCCTGAAAATTTGTCAGAGACTGTGCTGTGGCTCTGTCTAGGCACATTGTATATAGGATGGCATCCCATGCTGTATTGTATGAGATGGAAGCATGACTCAAAGGTGGTATTCCATGAAACTATTCTCAAACCAGTTCAGTGGCCCTCAATGGATGGGAAGTTTTGTTTGTAGTCAGTGATTTGCAAACAAATGTTACCAGTGTCATGGTATCAAGGAGAAAGTTTGCCATTGGAGCAATACCTGTTGCATATGATGGTATGGCTTTTCCTTATGAATTTAATTGCAGTATCTGAAACCTAATGTCTGCTTCTGTCTGGGTGCTTGTGCGTGTGCTTTTAGACTAGAGAGTTTGTCCTTCACATTTAACTTCTCCAAGAAGTCCAAGGTGTGTATATGGTGTGTACATCTTTACAACCACAACAACCCTGTGAGGTAGGTTTGACTGAGAGATTGTGTTGGAGCCAAGGTGAGCGTCATGACTGAACTGCATTTGTTGACGTGTTTAAAGTTAGCTGAGTTTCCTTTTCCTCACTGTAAAAGGAAGATCTGGTAAAGAGCCTAACTGTGGAGGATTAGTTACAGATAGGTAGCCGTGTTGGTCTGCCATAGTCA
This sequence comes from Podarcis bocagei, assembly GCF_964188305.1. Classification (NCBI taxonomy): domain Eukaryota; kingdom Metazoa; phylum Chordata; class Lepidosauria; order Squamata; family Lacertidae; genus Podarcis; species Podarcis bocagei. The sequence goes on along the minus strand of NC_138132.1, from coordinate 63,473,757 downwards.
AAATAAAAAAAATCCTTCCAGTAGCACCTTAAAGACCAACTAAGTTAGTTCTTGGTATGAGCTTTCGTGTGCATGCACACTTCTTCAGATACACTGAAACAGAAGTTGCCAGATCCTTCTATATAGTGAGAAGGTGGGGAGGGGCATTACTCAGAAGGGTGGTGGGAATGGGAGATTGGCAGATAGCTGAGATGAGCCTGTGGAGGATTAGGTTGTCGTCGTTGTTGTTGTTAAATCTGTATAGGACAGTGAAGCTCCATAAAGGCGAAGGGAGCCATTGACAGGAGGTGATTGTCTGAAATATAAGCCAAAAGACATAAACTGAGACGGAAGCAGGTAGCAAATAATTAAGATCAAACTGAAGAATGTTGCAAGAATGGAGTGAATTTCTCCAGTTCCAAGAGAAGACTCAACAGATAGAGAACAAGATAGGATTTCAGATTCACTTGCTCCACAGCAAACCAAAATCCAATTGTCTGGTGTAGATTCTGATGACGATTATAGTAGTGCTAAATAATCATGAAGCTTTTGCTAAGATCCCATCGTCCAAGCTTCTATCGTAACTGTGAATCCCAAACTATTGTCCATTTGGAGGTTTCTGCACCTTTGTAGAGATAAGCCACACAATGTGCACAACCCTTTGATATAGATGCTTTGGGTTACATGCAAACCTCATTAAATTCAAATCAAGACTGACCTAGAGTAAGCATGAGTGCCTCAGTCTCTGAAGTATACACTTCAGTGCACACACAGCTATCTTCATTTATTTCAGTGGAGAGGCCTGATCCAGCCTAATATGATAGGGAAAAAAGTGTAAATGTGGACATCTCATGTCATCTGCATACTTGCTCTGTGTTGCGGTGTGTGCGTGTGCGTGGAGTGTTCTGTTATTTTCTCTCCGTGTGTGTTCCTTGCAGCCTTTGAGTCTTCCGCTTGCAGAAAAAGAGGATTTTCCTCCGCCATCAAATTTATTTGACGTTACCTATTTTAGCCTCCCTCCTTTTGTTTGTGCGATAACACACCTTGTTTGTGCACTATGGTTCATTGCCACTACCATATGGCTGTTGAATACGATTGCACATTCCTTCAGGGGGCTATAAATAGGGTATCTTGAGGGATTGTCAAGCAAGGAACAACCCCACACAGACTCTCTCTGTGTGTCTGTGTGTGGAAATGATCTCCAAATCAGCCTAGGATGGCACACAGTTCATTTATAATTTGGCCACAATAAAAAGAATAGATGGGCCAGTGCAGAAGGAGACACTCTGAGAAACCACACTGTACCAAAGATTTACATCTGCTGGTGCATTTCTTTTGCATTAGAAGGCATGTTGAGGATTCCTAAACCCTTTATAAGGCTGAACACTCCATGCAAATATTAAACACATTAAGCAAAAGGAAGGGTCGGGCAGGGCTATACATCTGCCATGTTTGCTCCTGGCCTTTACACCACTGAAAAGCTCTTATCCTTTCTCCATTTTCCCAAACATGAATGGAGAAATCTCATGTCAGAAAGCTGCTGCACAGGTAAACCTTGGGTGGACTTAATTGCAAGTACAGCTGCTCAACTTGGTTGGCAATCAGCTGGGAATGCCTTTGTTTGTTTATCTTGTTTCATATGTGTGTGTGTGTGTGTATACACAAACAACACTGGATTGTACAGGAAGAAATAAATAAATCTCAAACTGGTTTACAAAAAAAAGAAGAAGGCAAAACATTAAAATGACCGATAAGAAAAATTAATAGCAAGTAATTTTAGACTGTCAAGAAGGTTAAATAACAGTAGACTAAAAACAGATAAACTTCCTTAACATCTGGGGAGGCACATCTAAACAAAAGCGCTTTTAGCAGGTGCCAAAAAGAGTGCAGTGAAGACGCTTGTCTGATATGAAGAGGCAGAGAGCTCCCAAGTGTAGGTGCCACCACACTGAAAGATGGAGTTCTTGCAAATGTAGACTGGGTATTATGCGGCACTTGTAACAGTGCCAGTTCTGCCAAGGAATCAAGTGGGTGTATATGGGGGCAAGGTGATCTCTTGGGGAAACTGGTCCTAAGTTGGTTCCTAAGTGCATTGGCTTTAATGGGGTGAGGTTCAAGCTGCATGCCAAGGGGCATGAACGCCTCTCACGCCCTAAGCTTCCTGGAAATGTTAGCATCGCAGAAAGGTGTGTGTGTTCATTCACAGGTAAAGTTGCATGCCCAAGTCTTTGGCTCAGCATCTCCGCTTAAAAGCATATCCACTACTCAGCCTGCATGTAGGAAGGCAACCCCCGCTTTAACAATAAGCAATCATTAAATTGCAAACCTGGCTTTTTAAGCTGCTTCGGGAAAATATTCTATCATATGGCATGAGGAGGGGTGGAAACTCTCTCTTCAAAAAAATGCAAAGTCCAAAGCAACTTTGTGTGCATGGGGTAGTTGTGTGGGTTTTCGTAGGGTGGGTGAGTTTGGATGCTGGCCAGATTTCTTTATCTAATGGCAAACAGCAGAATGTGTGTAACTATGGCAGTAAGAGTTGGCGGGATGGGAGTCAGTGTACAAGCTGTGTAAGTCAACTACAATGATTCCAAATACACTTTCATATTTAAAGTGTACTTAATGGGATTGGCCACCTGTCAAATACTGCTGCCCAGGTCATATGCTTTCCTTCATAATAGGCTCCCGTTAATAGAGTTTTTATTATTTGGATTTGGCAGGCATACATGCTTTTATTGAATGAACTTCCTGCTAAGTTTCGGAAGAGAGCAATGGCTGGTTTATAACATAATTGCGCTATATGTTGATAGTATCTTTTATTGTAATTGTTTTTCATTGTTTTTTAATAAAAGAATAGGAATAATAGGAGACATAGTAGAAGATGAATTTTTTTCCTTGCCTTTCATTATTCATGAAACTAAAAAAAAAAAAATCCCAAATAAGCATTTTACAGAGGGTAAAAAGGTCTCATTCCAAAAGTGCCTAATTTAAATCAGTTTATACAATGAAACAGCTAATGATCTTTAGTGTTGAGAGGTGTAATGCTTTTATACTTTTTTATGAATAGAATTGTAGGGAGGGGGTAGCTCCATTGTGTAGGGTACGCTGAATTTCTACAACCATCCTTTATCAACAGATGGCAACTAGCACATGAAAAATAATTAAAAAATAAAATGAAAAGAAATCCAGAGTGAATTAAAGTGCTTCTCTACGTTCTGATCTGCATTTCCCCCTTCTTTCTTTCCTTCTACGTGTGTCTGTGTGTGTGTGTGTGTGTGTGTGTGTTTTGGTTTAAGAATTTTTATGGTGAATTGCCATATTATCTGTTACATCAGTTTACAATGAGGCTCCTATCAGACATAAAACAGATTTATAATATCATTAAAACACAATATCAAAGAATGAATAAGCAATTCAATAAAATTACAATAACGCAAAGATAAAATGAAAGCCTTTTCAATAACAGTTTTATGCAAGAACATTTTGCAGATAAATATGTGTTTATAGATCTTTTAAATGCACATTTATTATCCTGCTCCTAATAGAGCCACAGGGGTTAATTTTTTCCCCTTCTTCCTCTGTGTTTTTCTTTGTAAGTGGTTCAAAAAACCAGCTGCAAAACTCTTCAATAGATTGTTTTCTGTCTCAGGACTGATTTTAGGGAAAAGAGCATTTTGTAGTACAGAATCAAGTTAATTGAACTGGGCTGAAAGCTGCATTTGTGGAACCTTTTCAAAATCAGAGCCATTTCTGACAGGTAGGTGACTGGGAAGGATCTAAATTCTGGTCATTTCTGCTTTTTCATGTGCTCATGTCCATTCTGTCCCTTTTGCTCATTGACCTACGATTCCCACCTCAAACAATCCACATGGAAATGTGCATTCAGATATGCATTTATCAATATATATTTTTCTCTCAGAGCAGGGATTTCAAAATACAATTTGATACGTTTAAATTGTCGAGAAGTGTGTCACAAATATTCAGAGAGTTGTGAATTCCAGGGGGTAGGCAACTTCTGATTTGCACTTTAGTCCTCAAAGAGCCAATCAATTTTGTTGAGTTCAGAATTCACAAAGGACCAGATTGCTCAAGCACCCCTGGTATTAAGCCAAGCGTGTCGGAGCATAGCAAGCTGTCCCATACTGAGTCAGACCACTGCTCCATTTGGCCCAATACTGTTGACACAGGGTTTCATGTAGTAATGTGGGTCTTCCTTGCCTCTACCGGGAGATGCCAAGAACTTTTGCATGCAGAGCCACTGAACTATCACTGTATTGTTATGGACCTTCCTCTTAAGTGTACCTTTTTGACGCTTGTTCTTTTGACATCCGTTTCAGCAGGCATGTAATCAAAATGTCTGTAGCAAGCAGGGATACAGTCATGAGGGGATGACCTCAGGAATACTGTAGCCCACCACCCCAAAGTTTCAGCTGTCATTTAAAACAAATAAGACTCTAGTTCTTTTACTTGTGTAAATAGTTTTCTCCTCCTCCTCCTCTTCTTTTTCATTTACTTCTGCATCTTCATCTCTCTCCCTCCCCCAATCCTCTCCTTCTCCTGCCCTTCACCGTAAGGTGCCAGAGCAGGTTACATCATGAAAAGCACAATATTAAAAACAGTTTAAAACCACTTACAAAATAAGGTGGGTGCTAAAGATATACAACTCAAGTGTCAAAAGCCAGGAAGACAAAGATGCAGGCAATATCCTATCCAGCTGCCTACATAGAAGTGATAGGAGACACTTAAACCCAGGGTTCAAGTCCCACATTGGGGTTGGACTAAATGACCCTCGTAAAAGGTAAAGGTAAAGGGACCCCTGACCATTAGGTCCAGTCGTGACCGATTCTAGGGTTGCGGCGCTCATCTCACTTTATTGGCCGAGGGAGCCAGCATACAGCTTCTGGGTCATGTGGCCAGCATGACTAAGCCGCTTCTGGCAAACCAGAGCAGTGCATGGAAACGCCGTTTACCTTCCCGCCGGAGTGGTACCTATTTATCTACTTGATCTTTGACGTGCTTTCAAACTGCTAGGTTGGCAGGAGCAGGGACTGAGCAATGGGAGCTTACCCCGTTGTGGGGATTCGAACCACTGACCTTCTGATTGGCAAGTCCCAGGCTCTGTGGTTTAACCCACAGCGCCACCCGTGTCCCAATGACCCTCGTAGTACCCTCCAACTCTACAGTTCTGTGATACTATGATGATGTATGTTTGCACTATCTCAATTTACCAAGGATGGCCCTTATTTTCTGATGGCTGGATCCCCGTCCCCGTTTTGCTCCTATTATTTTCGCATTGTGGGGCTGCTTCCATAAAATGTTGTTAGTGTGAGCTTCTTGAGTTGGTATTCCTAGGGGGTTACTTCCCCTTCCTCAGGATCTTGAGAAATTGTGCCACTTGGTGGGTGAGTGGAGACAACTTGTCTCTAGGGCAATTACAGGAGCAATGGTTGCGTACGGATACCAAGTCACTAAACGGTGTACTAGTCTGCTATTTTGCCCCTGTGGATGTATATTTCAAATGGTGGATAGTGCACTGCAGGAGAAACCTGTTTTTCTAGTTTTTCTTTAAACTAGGGGTTGATTTCTTCCACCGTTCTCTGCCTGCAAGTACAGAGGAGGGGCGGGGTCAATGGGAACTGGCATTCAGCATTATCTGTTGAATTAAGTAGTCCCTTCAAGCAAGGGAACAATCACCTTTTGGCATGTAAAACAGTGGAAGGCATATTGTTAGGGAATAAACAAACATGGAATATAGGAGGCAGATTAGAGCCTCCGCTACAAAACAGTTTAATGGAGGTAGGCTGAGATTTTCAAAATGATCCACTGTATGACAATGTGGGTGTTACATACATGCCCTCTTTTTGTTGGTTAACGCTTTGGAGGGTATGCAATTGAACAACTTGCAGCATACTAGGCTACATACACTTATGTATGTAGCTTTTCTTGCAAAATATCTCACTCTGGGCCTTTCAACAAGTATCAAGACCTGTCTAATAACTCCTGTGCCTGGGAGGCAGGGAAAGGGGATGCTTGGTCCAGTTAAAAATATGCTCAATATTTTTAAGCTGCAAACTCACATAACTCACTTACTAGGGAGTAAATTTCATTCAATGTAGTGGGACTTGTTTCCGAGTAAACATGCCCAGGTTTGCTCTGCTAGTTTATTAATTGTCTGCCTTGTGATTGTTTAATCAGATTGATTGCATTTGCATAATCCAAACCCCAAAATAGCAGCCTTTTTGAGACACAGAAGAAAGAGTGAAGCTACTGGTTATCACGGAAATTAAGCAACCTTTAACATTAACATTTCCTATCGCACAAAACTGAATAGTTCTTATTACAATCACATCCCCAGAATCAATAATGTTTCCACAAGAAAATGAAGTGTTCCGAATTTTCGGTCCCACCACTTTACAATGGCCTATCCTTTTTAATCAACGTAAGGCTTAGTTGATTAATCTACTGGTTGAAGTGATAAAGACATTGTAGGCACGGTTCATACGAATACCCTGTTGTCTAGCAGTCACAATGTGCGTCTTAATTACGCATCCTGTTTGCATCCTTTATTTTTTATTTCAGAGCATAGTCTTTGGTCCCTTGAAAGTCATCATCGTCTCTTTCCTCCCACCCAGAATAAAGTCAGCATGCCTGAAAAAATGTAAAAAGCTTTGGATAAACATGGTGGTGGTGGTGGGGAACAGGGTTAGGCCAAAGTGTCCGAAA